>NC_142531.1:7437500-7685000 GCF_964205215.1 Stylophora pistillata
CATCTTCTGTGGCTGGATTTACTGCTAAAATATAACATTAATCTCTATTTTTTTTTTATTCAGAGCAAATAAAATTAAATATTAATTTGTTTCTGTTTTTGACCTGTACAACATTCCTCTCTTTCGTGGGGGCCTGAATGTTATGCAGCCAGTTGCATTTCGTGACGATCCCAAAATACATTATCTATTAAACAAGAATCAGTTATATCGGCTAATTTTTAACATCACTGACTAAAAGGAAACTTCAGTTTTTCAGTTTCTTAAAGATATATCTCCTAACCAATTTAGAATATCTTTTAAGAATCTATTTTGGAAACCTTTTGGATTCCTGATTTGCGTGACTTGTTCTTTCTAATTATTTGAAAGATACACTTCTCCTTCCAACGGAATAGCGAGTATTGCCAACTGCATGCTCCATTGGCAACCGTAGAAACTAGTGTTACTCAACTTATTTCGAAATTCGTACGAATGATTGAGATATTCGATGCTTTCAATTTCTGACAAGACCGCGTGACTTTGGGAACCTCCCTGGTGTCAATTAACATATTCGACATCCTCAACTTTCCGTATAAATAGATCGTGGAATCCAAAGGTTTCCATACCATTTGCAACTAGCAACGATCAAGATCACGAGAAACCAGAGACTACAGATCAAGCTTGGAGAAAATCCCGCCATAAAAAAAATATGGAGAAGGTAAGGTAGACTTACTATAAATTTAACATTGCAACCATCCAATTGTTATACATAAGACCCTTTTTGTAAGAACGTTCAGGCTGAGTAGACGTTCTTATAAAAAAGGGTGTACTTGAATTTTCAATTCCAATTAAGTCCGCGAAGTTCATTTCCAGTCGCGTGTTGTTTAGTTGGATTTAAATCCTAAAAAAAAAGTTTTTTTTTTCAATTTATCGAACAGTTAATTAAAATTAGCGCGTGCTATCGAATGGACATCTCCGACCACAGACTTGACAGAAGTGGAAATCTACTCATAGCAGATTTGCCGGAAGGCGAACCTGGTCCTCAAATCCCTGTAAAGTTTACCGGGAGCCATCGGGGCAATACAACAGGTAAATAGAAGCGTATGGTTAGGCTGGACCCTCACAAAAAGCTATTATAAAGATTTTGTGCATGTAAAATGGTAGAGTAGTCTAAAATAATCGAGTATAATTCGAAAGAGGAGAGATTTCCGCAGAAATATAACAGACGTAGTGCCCATTTGAGTGTAAGTAGATTTAAACGAGTTTCCAGATTGGCTCTATCGTGAATGTAATCTACACGGAAAGACACTTGCGGATTTTTTCAATCATTTTCAATTCTGACTGCGAGTTTAATTGCAAACATTCTATAGATGACGCTCAAGTATCCATGAACATTCACAAGGCCTCATTAATCTAGCCACACTGCCAGTTTTTGTGATAAAATTATCTTAGACATTAATGCAAAACTTTTTCGCTTAAGCAATTTTTGATTACGTAAAAATTCGAGAAATAGTTTTTCGTTGGGTGTCTGTTAGATGTAGAACAGAAAAAAAAACCAAGAGGCTCATAGCTTCCCTGTGTTTTAAACCCAGCTTCAGAACATTATTCAGCTTGCAACTGGATTGATCAGATCAATATCTAATTTTCACTAGAGGTAAATTGAATGAGAAAAGTACACTTTATCGCAATAAATAAAGCTATATTCACATCTAAAATCTGACTTTCTTCAAATACTAAATTTGATTGTTTTCTTTTTTTTTATTCATGTCTCTAGAATTTTACATAGAAAAAGCCGATCATTATGGAGCAAATACCATCAGGTATAACTTGGATGGCAGCCATTACTACCTGTGTGCAGAAGGAAACAGGGTGTTTTTGCAGGTGAGTTATGGCTCTGAAATAATTATCTGAGTCTGTTGTCTTCAAACTGCAACTTCCCAGAAACAAATTACTCTGATAGAAATTAAACAAACACAGGGAGCAATAAAAAATAATGATTGTAACTCCTTCCTGGGTGTACATACCTAGTCCTTCTAAATGGGAAATGATAATTTGTGGAATAATCCTGAACTATTCTGTAGTAAAACATTCTCCACCCTGACCAATCATTTAATTTTTGTGTTACTAGCAGTAAAGTTACTACTGTCTAGTTAAGGTTGCTAATTTAAGTCTATATTTTTATTTGCAGTTGGTCGCCCATCAGCCTATTGAGATGAAATACCTGTTTGAAGTTAAACATGTCAACAACCAGAGTGATTACATGTCTATTAAGTCTAAAAAGACTGGGAACTTCCTTGCTAGTGATGAAGATGGCAAGGCATTTATGGAGGAAGTCAAGCCTTCCTCAATGAAAGATGACCAGCCAACTAACAGACAAACGTGGTTCCTTTTACACTTTGTGGAAACAGTGAAAATAGAAAGAGAAAGTACATTATACAGTTGTAACTTTGATAACACAAGTATTGACTTTTCAATCGCATGTCAAGCTCAAGTGGAAGCCTGTTAGGTGTAAATATGTTTCACTGTGAAAATAGAATGTACAGGAATAAGTATGAGATACTTAACTATTGTTTTTTTCATGGTACTGTTTTGTTCTATTTTTTTTGTAAAGAGTTTGGATTTATTTCTTGCACAGTGTATACTTACTTCTTTTCAAATGATTATTTTTCAATTGCTTTGTGATACATTGAAATGTAGGTGACAATGAAATGTAGACATTGAAATGTATACAAGATATTTCATGTAGCTTTACAGTTAATGAAACTTCCTCAGTAAATTAATTAGTATTTGACGTTAAGTTGTTCTTTTAATAACATGGCTTGAAGTGAGGATAGATTACTTAAGATGTTCTAGGTAATATAGGTTACTGTAACTGTAACCAGAATATGTCGCTTACTCTATGAGTACCAAGTATTTTTATATTAAAAATGTTATCGGTAAAGACTTCTGTTGTTGTTGCTGTTGTTTTTAGAATTTTTCGTTTCCAACTGATTGAAAGAGAAACAATTGCAGAGGACAGAAGGAGAGAGAGAGAGTAACAGGTTCAAAGCTACTCAACTTCTTCTTATTGACTTGCTGTGCTAATGTACCTTCAGGAGAAGAAAAAACCAATGAAACTAACACCTTCAAATAAATTCAATTATATACCTGAGAAGGAAACGAGTACATACCAAACGAACAACGTTCATTTTGCTGTTAGAAGCAAACAACCGGCTTCCCTTTGTTGTTGGAAACGAACAACACTTTTAGCATGTTGCTCAAACATATTTCAATTTTGATAATAAGATCGATTACTGTAGTGTATAGGATGCCAACGAGCATAAAATATGCGTGATGTAATGCGAGGCGTGATGGTGTGATGTAATACCCTCGAGACCTGCATATATACAGCATGTGTTTAATTATTTAGTTAGTTCTCTTAGGTACGTGAATAAAACCGATTTCATTTTAACCGCTGTGTACTACATTGGCGACGAGGATTTCGAGAATGGTGAAGATTTAGAGGACTACAAGGATTTCGAGGTTTTGTCCAAGGTTTCAGGAGTTTCGTCCGGGAATTCGTAAGTGATTTCGCCAGGGATTTATTTCAGAGATGCCGGGACACGGTGGATCAGACGAAACGACAAGCGGTGCTGTTGGCAGTTCTGTTAATGGTTCTGGAATGGCTACAGCTGCTTTAGATGTCAGTGGATTGGAACCATTTAATCCGAAGGGAGAGGCACACAATTTAAGTCAGCGGTGGAAGAGATGGAAGCGAGCGTTTGAGTTGTACGTGACGGGAAAAGGTGTTTCGAACGACGCTAAAAAACGAGCTCTTCTGTTGCACGTTGCTGGTATGGACGTTCAAGAAATATATTTCACATTAGCCGGTGATGGCGAGGATGTGAGTTTTCAGGCAACACTTCAGGTACTTGACAATTATTTTGTTCCCAAGTCAAACGTTCCTTTTGAGAGACATTTGTTTAGACAAATTTGGCAGGAGAGTGGAGAAACTGTGGACCAGTTTGTGTGCAGATTGCGTCAGCGAGCAGCGACTTGTGAGTTTGGCGTCAACGAGGACGACTACATTCGGGATCAACTCATAGACAAGTGTTACTCCAGCCACTTGCGCCGGAAGTTCCTGGAAAAGGAAGGGACTGTTACTTTGGGTGATTTGTTGCGGGTTGCGAGATCCCAAGAAGCAGTTGATAGACAACTGAAACAATACAACACGGACCAGGTAGACCGGGTCAATGCAGTGAGAGGAAAAGTGGATGGAAACAAGAATCCCAGAAAATTGAAGACGTGCTTTAGTTGCGGACGGGAAGGACACTTTAGTCAGGATTGGAGGTGCCCGGCGCGAGGTCAGACTTGCGGGAAGTGCGGTACGATAGGCCATTTCAAAGTCAAATGCCCCCAATTCCATCAGCGAGGCGGCGCCCAGTCGGGATCCAAAGGAACGAGGAATAGCAGAGGTGGATTTGGTCGGGGTGGACGTGGACGCGGAAGACTGGGGCAAGAGGCAAATCTAGTGACTCGCGGATCTGCCTCCCGAGAAGAAGACAAAAAAGATTTTGCAACACCAGCTCGTCAGTCAAGACCCGATTATGCCTTTTCAGTTGAACAGTTGGATGACCACAGGGAAGAAAGAAGTGCGTTGGTAACGCTGATCATCGGTGGTGTGTACGTACCAGATGTTCTTATTGATTCGGGAGCTTCATGTAATGTTATTGGACAGCGGACCTGGGAATTACTAAAGCAGAAGGGGATCAAGTGTGAATCTCGGAAGTCTGCGAAAGAAATTTTTGCTTATGGTGGCGTAGAACCTTTATCGACCATAGGAACTTTTACAGCAGATATCACGCACGCTGGGTGTGAGTTTAAAGACGGAAGTAAGGCTGAATTTATAGTGGTTGAAGGCGATGGTCGTACGCTGTTGGGGCGCGAAACTGCCGAGGTGCTAAACCTGCTACGTGTTGGTCCTTTCAGGCAAACAGCGTTGACGGAGGACGACCAGACGGCAGCGTTAGAGGAAAATACAAGGAGTTATTTAGTGGTGTTGGTCTTTTGAAGGGTTACGAATTAAAACTGCATGTTGATGAGTCAGTGAAGCTTGTAGCGCAGCATGTACGTAGGATTCCTTTTGGGTTGCGAGAGAAGGTTGATGCAAAGCTTGATGAACTTTTGAGGCTGGATATCATAGAGGAAGTGCCGGAAGAGCCGTCAGGATGGATATCGCCATTGGTGGTTGTTCCCAAAGGTGACGGTGACGTGAGGGTCTGTGTTGACATGCGCCGAGCGAATGAAGCAATCGTCAGGGAGCGGCATCCAATTCCAACCGTCGAGGAGCTGTTACATGACTTGAATGGAAGTACTATGTTTGGCAAGATTGATCTCAAGTGGGGTTTTCACCAGATCCTGCTCAGCGAGGAAAGTCGTCACATTACTACTTTCGTCACGCACCGAGGGCTGTATCGGAACAAGCGGTTGATGTTTGGGGTGACATCGGCACCAGAAAAGTATCAGCAAATCGTCAGAGACGTGTTAAGGGGTTGTGCTGGGGTTGCCAACATTGCAGACGATCTTATTGTTCATGGAGGTGACGTGGAGGAACACGACAAGCGTCTTTTTGCTGTGTTGGATAGGCTGAGTAAAGTGGGGTTGACGGTGAACGGAGACAAGTGCCAGTTTAGGTTGTCGAAGCTTACGTTCTTTGGCCATGAGTTGACTAGTGACGGTATAAATCTATGCGAAGAGAAAATAGCCGCTATTAGAGATGCAAGACCTCCCAAAGACGCAAGCGAAGTACGATTGTTTATGGGTATTGTCCAGTATTCTTCGAAGTTCATGCCAGACGTAGCGTCCGTAGCGAAACATATTCAAGAGTTGACCAGGAAGGGCGTAGTGTTTCACTGGGGAAATGAGCAACAAGCAGCTTTTGAGGAACTAAAGCGTCTAATCACCCAGGCGGAGACACTGGCTTATTTTAAGGTTGGCTGCAGAACGCGAATCATTGCTGATGCATCCCCAGTTGGCTTAGGGGCAGTTCTCACCCAGCAGCAGAGAGGCATGTGGAGAGTTGTCTCGTACGCATCAAGGAGTTTAACTGACGTCGAACGGCGCTACAGCCAAACGGAGAAGGAAGCGCTGGCCTTGGTTTGGGCATGTGAACGGTTTAACATGTATGTTTCTGGACAGGACTTCGAGTTGGAGACCGACCACAAGCCTCTGGAGCGTATCTACTCCAGTACTTCGAGACCTTGCGCCAGGATAGAGAGATGGGTCTTAAGGCTACAAGGGTACGATTTTAAAGTAGTGTATCGCCCAGGAAAGACTAATATAGCAGACGCGTTGTCCCGCTTGAATTCGGATCACGTGGACCATGGAGAGGAGTATGACTATGTTAGAGCAATTGTTGAGGACTGTGTACCCGTTGCTCTATCACCTAGAGAGATTGAGGAAGCTTCCTATGATGACGAGGAATTGACCCAGGTGAAGAAATGTGTTAAGACAGGGAACTGGGACCAGTGTATACTTCCCTCGTATGCACAGGTCAAGGACGAATTATGTCTGTATGGTGAACTCTTGCTTCGAGGTACAAGGATTGTGGTTCCCAGGCTCTTGCGCGACAGGATGGTGCGGTTAGCACACGAAGGGCACCAGGGTATAGTCAAAACGAAGTATCGTCTCCGCAGTAAAGTTTGGTGGCCAAGAATGGACAAAGACGTTGAGAAGTTTTGTAGAATTTGTCATGGCTGACAGGTCACTTCTGGATTTGACCCCCCAGAGCCGATATCTCGCGTTTTTCCTCCAAGTGCCCCTTGGCAGGACTGTGGAGCAGATCTACTAGGACCCCTACCCACAGGAGAGAGTATTTTGGTGGTGGTCGATTACTATAGTCGATTCCTAGAGGTTGCTATAATGAAGTCTACGACAAGTTCCAAGGTCATCGAAGCACTTGCACCCATGTTTGCAAGATTCGGTTTTCCATTCTCGCTAAGGACAGATAATGGCCACCAATTCGTGTCTGAAGAGTTTGAAGCCTTTTTACGTACGAATGGTATCGAACACCGGAAAACGACTCCATTGTGGCCACAAGCCAATGGAGAGGTGGAACGCCAGAATCGCTCGTTACTGAAATGCATACAGATCGCACATTTGGAAGGAAGGAACTGGAGAACTGAGTTTCTGGTATGGTTGACGGCGTACAGATCCACTCCGCAAACGACGACAGGGACTACACCCTGTTATATGATGTTTGGTCGCGAAATGAGATCCAAGCTGCCAGAGCTAAAGAGAGAGACAGTTGGTGTGCCAGGCGAGGAAGTGCAAGAGCGAGATTGGTCATGTAAATTAAAGGGAAAAGCTTACGCTGACCTTAAGAGGGGTGCCACGCCCAAAAGCATAAGTGTTGGCGACACGGTTCTTGTGAAAGCAGAGAAAACCAACAAGCTGTCTACCAACTTTAACCCTGATCCCTTTAAGGTTGTTCATAAGACGGGGTCAGAGGTAACGCTCAGGAACGAGACTGGCATCGAACTGAAAAGAAACACTGTGTTTGTAAAGAAGTATAACGAGCACGGAGATGTATCCAATGGCAACGAAGATCAAGTGGTACAGGCAGGTTCTGCAGTACGAGTGGATGACCCAGGGGCAAGCAAAATTTCAGAGACGACAGTCGTACCGATGCCAAAAGAGATTCCTGGAACGTCTGAAGATTCTCAAGAACAACCTAGGCATTTCCCAGACAATGAAAATACCGGAGTGGGAAGGCCTGTTCGGAGGTCGACCCGGACTGTAAGACCGCCCGATCGTTATAAAGCCATATGAACTGAATATGATATGAACTGAATATCTTCAACTTCTTGTCCTTTTATCGAGCGACTGGTTTAATTTAAAGGCTTCGATTTGTATGTTGAACATTTAGGAAAGGAGGGAATGTAGTGTATAGGATGCCAACGAGCATGAAATATGCGCGATGTAATGCGAGGCGTGATGGTGTGATGTAATACCCTCGAGACCTGTATACTTCGTCGACAACTTAAGACATCAGAATCTTTATAAAAAGTTTCAAACTCAGAGGACGCGTGGTTTATAATGAACTAGTATGGTTCACATCATGAGTAATTTTACTTCAATTCGTAGTTAAAGTCGGCCTTTCAAAATCAAATTCAACCGAAAAAACTTACGAAGTACCGCACTCCGAATTTGGCGGGAAATGGTTCCCTGACCCTTTTATGGCAAGGAAAATCCTTTCTTCCCCAGCAAAAACTGACAAAAGAAGTTTTTACTGATAATGCTTTTAATAGTAATACAATGGTACACATAAAGTAAACGACATATTCTGGTTACTCTAGCTACCCGTTACAATTTACATTACCTGGAACATATTGAGTAATATTTCCTTACTTAAAGTCACGTTATTACAACAACGAATTAAAATCAAATACTTGGCAATACCCGATAACTTACTACGGAAGTTTCCTTAACTGTAAAGCTACATGAAATATCTTGTATACATTTCAATGCATACATTTCAATCCTACCCACATTTCAATGTATCACAAACCAAAAAAAAAAAAATCAATCTGAAAAGAAGTCAGTGTATATGTTGTAGTTCAATTTTATCCTTGGTTCAAATTTTATTTTCCTTTGTACAAATCATTATCATACATATCATTAACATGACCGAGAACAAAGAAAAATAAAATTTGAACCAAGAATAAAATTGAACTACAACATATACACTGTGCATAAAATAAATCCAAACTCTTTACAAAAGAAAAGGGTAACAGTACCATGAAAATAAAAGCATTTTAAAATTCTTCTACTCTATTACTGTACATGTATTTTCACTATGGAACATATTTACACCTAACAGGCTTCCACTTGAGCCTGACATGTGACTGAACAGTCAATATTTGTGTTATCAAAGTTACAACTGTGTAATGTACTTTCTCTTTCCATTTTCACTGTTTCCATAAAGTGTAGAAGGAACCATGTTTGTCTATCAGTTGGCCGGTCATCTTTCATTGAAGAAGGCTCGACTTCCTCCATAAATGCCCTGCCATCTTCATCACTAGCAAGGAAGTTCCCAGTCTTTTTAGACTTAATAGACATGTAATCACTCTGGTTGTTGACATGTTTAACTTCAAACAGGTATTTTATCTCATCGGGTTGATGGGCTACCAGCTGCAAATAAAAATATAGACTTAAATTAACAACCTTAACTAGACAGTTTTAACCCTACTGCTAGTAACACAAGAATTAAATCATTGGCCAGGGTGTGAGGTGTTTAAGTACAGAATGACTCAGGGTTAATCCACAAATTATCATTTCCCACTTAGAAGAACTAAGTATGTACACTTAGCTGGGAAGGAATTATAATGGTTATTTTTTTACTCCCTGTTTTTTTTTTTTTTTTTTTAATTTCTACCTTTATTTAGTAATTTGTTTTTGGGAAGTTTTTCGGGAACCGTCCCCCGGTTAGCTGAATTGGTTGAGCGCCGGACTGTTGTACGGGAGGTCGGGGGTTCAAGCCCCAGCCGGACCAACACTCAAGGTCTTAAAATAACTGGGGAGATTGTGCTACCTTTCTATAAAATCAAGAAATGGATAGACATTCTAGTCTTCTCGGATAAGGACGAATAAACTGTAGGTCCCGTCTCCTGCATCTATTAATTATATATTTCGTTAGGCAGGGGACGTTAAAGAACCCACTCACGAGATTACTATGATGTGGTCTGACCTGTTTACTGGGAATTGGGGGGAGGGGGCATCTGTTAGATTCGCCTTTAATTGATTGTAAACTGCCTAGCAGTCTGGTAAAGTCCCGCGCACAGTGTTGTAAAGCGCCATGAGCTCAGGATATGAGGGCTATACAACGTAATTATTGTTATTATTAAGTTGCAGTTTGAAGACAACAGAGATAATTTGATAACCACAACTCACCTGTAAAAACACCCTGTTTCCCTCTGCACACATGTAGTAATGGCTGCCATCCAAGTCATACCTAATGGTATTTGCTCCATAATCATAACCTTTTTCTATGTAAAATTCTAGAGACACGAATACAAAAAGAAAACAATCAAGTTTATTATCTGAGGGTCCGGAAAGTCAAATATGAGATGTAAATATAGCTTTATGCAGTGCGATAAGGTAAACTTTTCTCATTCAATTTACTTCTAATGAAAATTAGATATTGATGTGATCAATCCAGTTGCATGCTGAATAATATTCTGAAGCTGGGTTTCAAACAACGGAAAACTATAACCTCAAACCTAACGAAAAACTATTCCTCGAATTATTACGTAATCAATAATTGTTTAGGTGAAAAAGTTTTCCATTACTGTAGAAGATAATTTTACCACAAAAACTGGCAATGTGGTTAATCTTTAATGATTAATGAGGCCTCGTGAATGCTCACGGATACTTGAGTGTCATCTATACAAGGTTTGCAATTAAACTCGCCGTCAGAATTGAAAATGAATGAAGAAAATCCGCAAGTGTACTTCCGTGGAGATTACATTCAATCTGGAAACTCGTTTAAATCTACTTGCATACAAATGGGCGCTGAGTCCGTTACATTTCCGCAGGAATCTCTCCTCTTTCTTATTAATCATCCTCGATTATTTTAGACCATTCCATCATTTTACATGCACAAAATCTTCATAATAGCGGGGCTCCCATGCGCGTGGGGCAGAGCCCCATAGCCATGGAATATGGTCAAGCTCTTTTCGTTTGGTTGTCACGTGACTGACCGAGCGTACGTACGTGCCTTTAGATTGCACAGGTAGGGTAGAGGAGACTATCAAAACGAAGGGGGGGACTCAGGCGAGTCTTGGCAAATGCACATCTTTTATGTTATCATTAATATTACGAACTTGGGAGCTCCGCTTTTAGGCTTGGCTAATCTATATACAGTATTAGATTTTGTGAGGGTCACGCCCTACCACACGCTTATATTTACCTGTTGTATTGCCCCGATGGCTCCCGGTAAACTTAACGGGGATTTGAGGACCAGGTTCGCTTTCCGGCAAATCTGTTATGAGTAGGTTTCCACTTTTGTCAAGTCTGCGCTCGGGGATGTCCATACGATAGCACGCGCTAATTTTAATTAACTGTCAGATAAAATAGGAAAAAAAACTTTTTTTAGGATTTAACTCCAACTAAACACCACGCGACTGGAAATGAACTTCGGGGACTTAATTCTCTAATTTAAAAATTTAAGTACATCCCTTTTATATATATATATATATATAAACGTCTTATTTATCTGAGCCTGAACGCTCTTATAACAAAGGGTCTTATATATAAAAGAAAAGAGTGTACATAAATCCACGATTGGATGGTTGCAATGTTAAATTTATAGCAAGTTTACCGTACCTTCTCCATATTTTCTTTATAGCGGGTTTTTCTCCAAGCTTGATCTGTAGTCTCTAGTTTCTCCTGATCTTGATCGTTGCTAGTTGCAAATGGTATGAAAACCTTTGGATTCGACGATCTATTTATACGGAAAGTTGAGGAAGACTCATATGCTAATTGACACCAGTGAGGTCCCCAAAGTCACGCGGTCTTGTCAGAAATTGAAAGCATCGGATATCTCAGTCATTCGTACGCGGGATTTCGAAATAAGCTGAGTAACACTAGTTTCTATGGGTGCCGATGGAGCATGCAGTTGGAAATGCTCGCGATTCTGTTCAAAGGAGAAGTGTATTTTTCAAATAATTAGAAAGAACAAGTCACGCAAATCAGGAATCCAAAAGGTTTCCAAAATAGACTCTTAAAAGATATTCTAAATTGGTTAAGAGCTTTATCTTTAAGAAAGTGAAAAACTAAAATTTCTTTTTTGTCACAGATGTTAGAAATTAGCTGATATAATTGATTCTTGTTTAATAGATAATGTATTTTGGGATCGTCATTGTTGCACAGATCAAAAACGGAAACATATATTCAATTTTATTTTCTCTGAATAAAAAAATGGAGATGAATGTTATAATTTGGCAGTAACTCCAGCCACAGAAGATGTGAAATATTGGAATCTATTTATAGGAGATCTCAAACAACTGAAAGATGCAAGTGTGAATTCTGTTTGAAAATGAAAATATTTCATTAATCTTTTTTATTTGCGGAAACAAGTTACATGATATGCGCCATATTACGATTAAGACTCTGTGATGCAAAACGTTATGTGAGCGAAAAGAATTCTCGAATGATGATGGTATTAAAAGAAAGTATGTCTAAAAAAGATGAAATAGACAAGCCATTAACTTAGCAAACTTGTCAATCAGGAGTCTGTCGCCGCACACTCGATATTGATTATTTTCCATCCCCATTTTTTTTCTTATATGACCGCAAAAGTTTAATGTGTCATTTATTGTTTGCCCATTTTCACATTGAGAACCGTAAGGCAAAACTCAAAGTAATAGCAACTACTAACTGAATCAGAACAAAGGGGAACACAGAAGAACACAAACCTCCATACGAATAGCTAACAAAGCTAACCTACAAAAACAACCTGCGTCAAGTGTTAAATGGTTTTGGTATTGCATTTGATTGGATAACAACATAGCAGAAGATTTCTAGACCTATTTCAGAGAGTTATTGAGCAAAACCAGTGAGAGTAATCTAATGTAATTTTCAACATTGAAAGAGATGTTGCCCTGATTTATAAGGAGTATAGTCCTGGAGAGATCAAAATCTTATGAAAATGATGATTTGTTTTTGGCTGGGTGGTTTTACAGCAGTGTTTATTTGTTTGCTGCCGAAGGAAAAAAAAAACAATGACAAATATATACAGCGCATTGAAAGGTTTACTGATGTAAAATCTGTCAGACTACAGCGTGTGTAGCAAAGGAATTATCAATGATGTCTTCATTTTCCCCCAGATTCTCATAACTGAGATCTCCAAGATCTGATGCATGATGGCGTGCGGACGTGTATCTGAAGGCTCCACGAATTCCACTGAATTTGTTGCCACTGAACCTTCTTCATCTCCCTTAAACCAATATCTACATTGGGACGACAAAAAAAGTCCGCTATTCAAGTGGAAAAGGAGCGTAACACAACTTCAGGAATTTTGTTCGAAAGTCCTGAATTTGGAAGTTTCTGCAACCGCGAGTCCCTCTGAAAGGTCTAGCTCTTTGAAGTTGAAGACAATCACGTTGGTTTTATTTCAGTACCGGCACCCTTCAAGTCCAAGGTCCGGATGCAAAAGCAATGAAAGCCAAACTGAAGAAGCTACTCCAGTTACCGGTTGATGACGACTCGGTTATTCTCGTGAATGAAGAAGAAGCTTCTACTCCGGCATTTAACAAGAATGCCAAATCAGTACAAGAGGAGTTGGACTGTCTGAAATCTGAAGTGCTGAACGTATGGGCTCATATAAAAGACAAACCCAATGAGGAAGACCTGAGATCCGAAAATTCTCGACTTAGGGAGATAATTCTGTGTTTGAAGGAAGAAAATAAAAAGTTAGTCCACGAACGCGATTCTTTAAGTTTTGCATTGCAAATCGTATCAAGAGAAGCAGCTACACAATGCCGTTCCATGAGTAACACCTCTAACGAACATACCATTGTCCAAAATATGGGTAAGTAAACACTTCGCGCCAACAAAGAAGAAAGCTTCATTGTGAAATCAAAGAACAAAAGAAAGAAATCGAAAGGCAAAGGAGGTCCTAATAACACCCTGACAGGAAAAGAATCCGAACACGAAAATTAACCAAAAGAGCGCACAACCCTGCTCATAGGAGATTCGATGATCTCAAGAATACCTGGAAAAGATCTGGGAAAAGCAGTTGGCCACAGGGTTATAGTCAAGCCGTTCTCGGACGCTACGACAATGGCCATGAATCACTATCTCAAGCCAAATCTGGAATCTTCGCCCAATGAAGTGATTTTACACATTGGGACTAATGATCTTAAAACCAGGGAACCAAAGGCTGTTGCAGAATCGATTGTGGATCTCGCGAGACAGATCGAGGGCACCTGCGATACTCTAGTTACGCTGTCGGAGCTTGTATGCAGAAAAGATAAGTTGGACCAGGCAGTGAAAACAGCCAACAAACATCTAAAGAAGTTCTGCCATCAAAATGGATGGAAATTAATTCATCATGAGAACATATCTCATAGTGGACTCAACAAAGGTGGACTGCACTTAAATTTTAAAGGTAATAAGCAGTTTTATAATAATTTTAAATCGCACCTAGAATGACATAATGTGCTGTCCGTCAATGCCGTAGGGGGATCAATTAAGCAACCAAAGGGCCGAAAAATCTGTCTCAATATTGCCTCCTTTGCGCGGTTTTAGAATGGCATCACTCAATATTAATCAATTAACTACTCACATAGACGAATTAAGAATCCTATTAGCAAACAATGATATCGATATTGTTTGCATAAATGAAACGAAACTGAACGAGAGTATTCGAGAGCATGAAGTTCATATTCCGGGATACGAAATAGTTCGCCGCGATAGACTAACAAAATGTGGTGGAGGGTATGCTTCTATGTAAAAACTTCAATCAACTTTACAGTACGAAACGACCTATATTGGTGATTCCAATAGTGGCGAAGGTGTTTGAAAGGAACAGTTATATGCCTATTTGGAAGAGCACGATATTCTATGTCAAAACCAATCAGGGTTTCGTGCTAATCATTCAACTGTAACAGCTTTGTTGGAAGCGACAGATTCTTGGGCATATAATATTGATAACGAGAAAATCAATGGAGTCATTTTTCTAGATTTGAAAAAAGCTTTTGACACTGTTGATCATCAGATCCTTCAATCGAAACTAAACCATTATGGTATACATGACAAATCTTTCAGATGGTTTCAGTCATATTTGGAAAACCGAACACAAAAATGCTCTGTGAACGGGTCGCTATCCAACTATGCCAATAGCTACTAATTGACTTGCGGCGTCCCTCAAAGGACCATCCTCGGTCCACTATTGTTCTTATTCTATATCAACGATCTTCCAAATTGCTTATCAAATTGTAAACCGAGAATGTATGCCGATGACACGCACCTCACATATGCGGGAAGCAATCTTGAGAACGTCCAGTTTTGTCTAAATGAAGACCTAGAAACGTCTTCAACTGGCTACAAGCGAACAAACTCACATTGAACATGACCAAAACCGAATTCATGCTAATAAGGTCGAGGCAGAGACTGAATACTCTCACAGCTTCACCAACAATTAGAATGAACAATACTCAAGTGAGCCAGGTTACAGCTACAAAATCGCTTGGTGTAATAATAGACGATAAACTCGATTGGCATATTCACATCGAAAAACTAACGAAAAAGATCGCCTCTGGTATTGGGGCCCTAAAGCGAATTAAGCACCTGATCCCAACATCAACCTTACATCTCATTTACCAAGCTTTAGTAAAACCTCACTTTGATTACTTTGACATTGTTTAGGGTAGCTGTGGGAAAACGCTACGAGACAAACTGAAGAATTTGCAGAATAGAGCAGCCCGTGTGTTGGTTGACATTCTCTAACTATGATGCTGATGCAACTGAGCTACTCGAGTTTTTAGGGTGGAAAAATCTTGCACGGTTAGATGTCTGCACGGGCTAGCTCCAGGGTATCTATATTCAAAGTTTACGTGGCGTGACTGTGCTTATGACCTCAGGGACTCTGAAAATAAGCTCAATGTTCTACTTCCGCGCACTAATTATTACAGAAAAAGCTTTAGCTACAATGGCACCACATTATGGAACAGTCTACCACGCGATATAAGGAACACAGAGTCTCTGGGGGTATTTAAACGTAAGATCAATGACATTCTTTAAGTCTAACGCACGGCATTCACGGAAAACAGCTTTAGTGTTATAGTAGGTAGTTTTAATTTTAAACATCGTAGCGTATGTGATGTGTATTTTTATGGGCTGATGAATTGATCGTGTTTAAATAAATAAAGATTACAGATTACAGGGAAATAAACAGCAGTGAATGGGGACAATGAAATATCTTTTGCTCTTTTCTCTTTGTATAGCATTTTACTCAAGGAATTGAAAATGCTACGGCCGGGAAAATTTAATGATGTTTCGGTGTGGTTGTTGAGCATATGTTTTTATCGGTATTCTGGCTGTTCTCAATTCATGCGAGACTCTTTCATTGTGATATTTTAAAAAGTATAGAAAAGCTGCGATATTTTTTGTTGTGAAGCTGCCCGTCGGTACTTTTCCTGTTCATTACTGGTGAAATTTTTGGTAAATACAAGCGTTAATGATCTTTCTGGCAAAATTGGTTCTCATGGTAGTTGGCAGCTGAGTTTATTCTCGTAACTTCCGCGAGAGTCCTGTTTGGGCGCGAAAATCTATCGTCACAATAACCAATGAGCACTTGGGTTTTGAAGGTCGAATGTCTTTATCCAGAATGGCGATTAGTTTTCTTCCGGTTTGGTGCAGAGAAATGACCATCATATCTGACATGTAAACAAAAACCTGGTGAATGCCTCTTTGGTTCGTTCTGCAAAAATGAAGTAGATGCTTCACTTCAATTTGGAACTTTCCCCTGCTATTTCGGTGCATAAAAAATTCGTTGCTAGTGATTCCTCACTCCTGGCGAGAAAATTGGCTAACTCAGTGATGCTGTCCTATACTTTACGAGCGAGTGCTCTGTGTATAGTTTTTGTACAAAAACAAATGTCGCTCCACTAAATCTTAATTTTAGCCGTTCGCGGCAAGCTAAGGCGCAGCGCTCGCTTTCTGTCGATGTCTTTGGGTGCCATTCTTCCTTGTTCAAATATCGTAGTGAACAGTAAATTTTATCAAAGCACCCCTCCGTACTTCATTTCCTATCTAACTTATAAGATTAAGGTAACATAAAACCGTTCAATTGCTCGCACTCTACGCGAAAAACCAAGAAAAAGGCATCAATTACGAAAAACCCAACTGAAAAAGAAGGACAATTCATTATGTGTTACATGAGCTGATAAATGTGTTGATGAAGTGCATGGGAGTTTCTTACAACAAGGCGCCGTCCATGGTGCAAAACCAGGGAACGTTACCGAGGCGTTGTCTAACTGGTTTGTCCCTTTTTATCTGTTGCTCTTTGTTTACTGTGGACTTGGTGATCCCGTAATGTATCAAAAGAGGTTGCGTCTCTCATAAAATACTCAAATGTGTGCATTCAACGATCAACTTGAAGGTGATTAATCATGATCTTTCGTCGGCTTGGAAAAAAAATGTCTAGGCTGCGATTATTTAAAATACTTTAATTCTTCTTTCTATCTTCTGTTTCTCTTTCAGTCAGTCGGAACAAAACCTTGTACCTCTGGTACCCTCCATCAGGTGAAGCTTTCTTTTACTTTTAGTTTTTCACTTGGTTGTAAGCAAAGTTTAGACTTCATATCCAGCACAAAAGGGTGAAAATCAGCCTAGGATAACAGGACTTTCTGAAGCTTCATCCCTATGGAACAACGAGAGGCTGGTCATTCAGCGCGCATGCTCACTTCATGAGTTTCCCTCGCTTCTCAACAACTCCTTCCAATATCTGCTTGTGGTCTTCACTGATATTGGATGGTGATTGGTTTAGCGTTGGTTTTACATTATCCGGCCACACATGCGTACTACGCATTTAGGCTTTTATTGTGTTTTAATCTAAACAAAGATATAATTGAGTTGATTTGAAGATGTTTGTTTCATTTGTTTTTTCCTCTCCTCAAGGTACATTATCATAGCAAGTCAGCGGAGTAAGAAGAAATTGAGTAGCTTTCAACCTGTTTCCAGGTCTCTTCCGGTCTATCCTCTGTTTCTCTTCCAATCAGTCGGAAAAAAAAGTCTTGGCAATGTCTACATTTCAATCTTATCTACATTTCAGTGTATTACAAACCAATAAAAAATATTTATCTGAAAATAAGTAAGTATACACTGTGGAAGAAATAAATCCAAACTCTTTTGCAAAAAAAAAAAAAAAAAGAAAAAAGTGGAACAAAACAGTACCATGAAATAAAAGTATTTCAAAATTATCCTACTCTATTCCTGTACATGTATTTTCACTTTGGAACATATTTGCACCTAACAGGCTTCCACTTGAGCCTGACATGTGACTGAACTGTCAGTACTTGTCCTATCAAAGCTATTTGAAGGTGTTTGTTTCATTTGCGTATTCCTCTCCTCAAGGTACATTACCATAGCAAGTCCTGAGAGTAAGAAGAAATTGAGTAGCTTTCAACCTTTTTCCACGTCTCTTCCGGTTTATCTTCTGTTTCTCTTTCAATGAGTCGGAAACAAAAAAAGTCTTAAAACGACAGCAACGACAGCAGAAGTCTTTACCGATAATGAGTTTAATAGAAATACTCGGTATCCATAGAGTAAGAGACATATTCTGGTTACAGTACCAGTTACAACTTTTATTACACGACTCGGGAAGTCAGAGGGCCAATAACTAAAATCAACCAATCAAAATGCTCTATTGCCGGTCAATATTCTCTCAGTATTGGACCGGACACTGTCCCGAATGGTCCCGAATGATATCGCACTTGTGTCCCTTTGAACTTCAGTCGTATAATAAATCTCTTATTAACCAAGCTTGTTCGGGACCGTACTAGAAGAATATCGGCCCTAGGTCTTTTTTGTACGGACCTCGCTGCGCTCGGTCCGTACTGTCAAGACCTCGGGCCAATATTCTCGCAGTACGGCCCTCGCGCTTGGTTAATAAGATATATATACCAGGAAGGGTAAACAAAGGCCCTCTCTAACAGGCTTGTCCTTTTTTCTCTTTTTCTCACTGATTGTTGTGGTGTTGGTGTTCCCGCAATCAATCATCAATCAATCAATCCTTTATTTAAACACGTGACACCTAGGAGTACAGAAGTTCTCGTTAAAACGTATACGTGTATGTACAATTAGAAATAAAACATAATTTCTGTAAGAATACAAATAATAAGTAGATCTATTAAATAACTGAAAACAGGATCGAAGATCATGGACAAGAGCTATCAATAAAAAGTTACAATATTAACAATATTAACAATAACGATATTTACAATCACTACCACTAAGCCATGTGGGCTTTAAGAGAACGCTTGAATGAAACAATATCTTGAGGTTCTCTGAGTCTAGGGGGTAGCGCATTCCAAAGTTTACTAGCTAAAAATGAAAAAGACCGATGTAAAAACTCAAGATTAAAAGGAGGTAGGTCTAGCCTTGTACTGAGCCCGCGTAAACTATACGGTACATTTCTAAAATGAAAAAAATCACTTATATAAGGAGCCCCCTTATCATACAAGCACTTATATAACACAACTAACGATTGGAATTGCCCACGATTCTCCAAAGACTTAATGTCGCCCAACTTGAGGAGGAAGTCGTATGACACAGACTTCGAGAAGCCTAATATAGTTCTTAATATAAAGTAATTAGTTGTCTCTATTTTAGTAGTCTCCGCGTTACCTACTCCCAGTAAAAGGGGACTGCAGTACTCAAGATGAGGGAGAACATAGGCCTTATATAATCGAACTAACACGTCCTTTGAAATAAACTTACGTATTCTCCGCAAAGCCGAAGCCTTTGCGCATCCCTTATTCAGCTGTTGCTTTATGTGCGCTTTAAATGTTAATTTGCTATCTAGGACCACCCCAAGGATTTTGAGTGTGTCCTTTGTATGGACATTAGAATCATTAAGATGGAAATCATACTGGTATGAAGACGGGCCAATGGCGATAGCTTGCGTTTTGGCGGTATTAATCTGTAAAAAATTCATTGAGAACCATCTCGATAGAACGCTCAGATCAGAGTTAATTATATACTGCAATACTGTTGGTGAGACATCAGAGGCGTAATGAGTAGTGTCGTCAGCGTATAGCCTCAAGGACGTATTAGTAATAAAATAATTAAGATCATTAACATACAAATTAAATAAGAGTGGACCCAACAGGGACCCCTGTGGTACACCAGTTTTAACGGTTCTCCACGAAGAACATACACCATCAAGTTTGACTCTCTGTCTCCGTCCAGTAAGGTAAGCGGTCACAGTTTCCAGCGCATCATGCGTAAAACCATATGCCTTTAATTTAGCTAGGAGAAGCGGGTGACAAACAGAGTCAAAAGCTTTACTTAGGTCGATAGCCACCGCTGCAACAGCTTCTCTTCTGTCGAGACAGGCTCTCCAATCTTCAGTCAATTTCAATAAGGCCGTGCAACACGAGTGACCCTTGAGAAAGCCAGACAGGTTCGGTGAGAGTCGCCAATGAAAGGCTTCATAAATTTGATCGAACAATACCTTCTCATATAATTTCGATAAGGAAGTCAGAACAGAAACTGGACGATAGCAGGTCTTATCCGTCATACTTTCCTTCTTGAAAACAGGAACAACGTCACTGCTTTTCCAAACTATTGGCCATTGACGATTGGTAATAAAATAATTGATTAAACGGGTAACCGGCTCGGCAATAACAGGTGAGGATAAACGAAGTAGCCTCTGAGATATCGTATCGCAACCAACAGCCTTGCGAGGGTCAAGAGTATCCAAAATTTTCCTTATGTAGCCAACATCAACTGGGACGAGGTCAAAAACATCATCACAAGTTTTCTCAGCAATGACTTTAACACTAGGATGATCAACAAACTCAACCATTTCCTTACTGTCACCATAACTCCTGGACACCTCGCAAAAGTAGTTGTTGAACATTTCAGCCACCATTAATGAATCGGTAATTACACGCTCATTCTCAATCAGAATTATCTTTGATTGCTTCTTTTCTTTGCTTGGCAACAAAGGTCTCAACTTATTCCAAAACTCACCATGATGTTTAGTGTTTGACGATGCCTCCATGCAGAACGCCTTCAACCCTTTTCGTTTCAGGGATGTGACCTTGTTTCTCTGTTTCTTGAATTCCTCCCAAGAGGTTGTTGTTGGGCTCTTTGCATGTTTCTTAAACAGTCGATTACGACGAGAGATTTCGCGTTGAATTAATGGAGTTATCCATGGCAATTGATCACCTCTGACCCGTTTTTTCTTTATTGGTGCGTGTTTGTCCAACACTTCAGTGTACAATTGAGCCCAATGGTGCCATAGATCACCAACGTCGTCATAAATGTAAGCAGAACTCCAGGGAACAGTTTTTAGGTCATTTTTTTTTTTTTGTGAAGAAAGATGTTCGTCTGCCATGAAATACTCAAATGAGTGCATTCAATCGATCAACTTGAAGGTGCTTAATCGTGATCTTTCGTCGCCTTGGAAACTAATGTCTAGGCAGCAATTATTTAGAATGCCTTACTTCTTCTTGTCTTTCTTTCTAGCTTCTGTTTCTCTTTCAATCAGTCGAAAACAAAAACTTGTAGCTCTGATACCCTCCGTCTGGTGAAGCTTTCTTTTAATTTTAGTTTTTCATTTGATTGTAAGCAAAGTTAAGACTTCATTTCCGGCACAAGAGGCTGAAAATCAGCCTAAGATGACAAGACTTTCTCAAGCTTCATCCCTATGGAACACTGAGAGGGTGCTCACCTCATGAATTTCTCTCACTACTCAACAACTCCTTCCATATATCTGCTTGTGGTCGTAATTGATGTTAGATGGCGATTGGAATTCCAGAATTGATAATTTTACTTTAAGCAGAAATGTTTCATTAATTTCTAACTGTATTTTTTCTTTCTATTTTTGCTTTTTGAATTTCTAGTTTTAGAGGACCACAATGAGAACTATTCGTTTTACCAGTAATTGTGTAATCCAATTAAGTCATTATTATTATAATTATTATTATTATTATTATTATTGGTTTAGTCTTGGCCACACATGCAGAGTGCACTTTTAGACTTTTATTGTGTTTTAACCTAGACAAAGCTATAATTGAGTTGATTTGAAGGTGTTCGTATGATGCACGATCCTCGCAGTAGAGAGGATCGTGTTGGCTTGTTAGCTCAATTGGTAGAGCGCTGCACTAGTATCGCTGAGGTCAGTGGTTCGAATCCCGTACAGGCCTGATTTTTTTCAGGTCTGATTTTCGCTATTGCATAAATAGCGCTCTCTACTGCGAGGATCGTGCATCATACGTATCTATAACCGCAGTTCAAAATATATGAACTTCATATATTCATCGTATTTGAAGGTGTTCGTTTCATCTGTTTTTTTCTCTCCTTAAGGTACATTACCATAGCAAGTCAGAGTAAGAAGAAGTTGAGTAGCTTTCAACCTATTTCCATATCTCTTCCGGTCTATCTTCTGTTTCTCTTTCAATCAGTCGGCAACAAAAAAGTCTTAAAACGACAGCAACAACAACAGAAGTCTTTACCAATAATGAGTTTAATAGAAATACTCGGTACCCACAAAGTAAACGACATATTCTGGTTCCAATACCAGTTACAACTTATATTACCTAGAACATTTTAAGCAATATTTCCTTACTTGAATTGAAGTCATGTCAGTACAACAACAAATTAACGTTAAATACTTAGTAATACTTGATGATATACTATGGAAGTTTTTTAACCGTAAAGCTACATGAAATATCTTTTATACACTTCAATGTATACAGTCAATCTTACTTACATTTCATTGTATCACAAACCAATAAAAAATATCAATCTGAAAAGAAGTAAGTATACACTGTGCAAGAGATAAATCCAAACTCTTTACAAAAAAAAAAAAAAAAATGGAACAAAACAGTACCATGAAAAAAAAGCATTTCAAAATTCTCCTACTCTATTACTGTACATAAATTTCCACTTTGAAACATATTTACACCTAACAGGCTTCCACTTGAGCCTGGCATGTGACTGAACGGTCAATACTCTTGCTATCAAAGTTACAACTGGATAATGTACTTTCTCTTTCTATTTTTATTGTTTCCATAAAGTGTAGAAGGAACCATGTTTGTCTGTCAGTTGGCTGGTCATCTTTCATGGAGGAGTGCTTGACTTCCTCCATAAATGCCCTGCCGTCTTCATCACTAGCAAGAAAGTTCCCAGTCTTTTTAGACTCAATAGACATGTAATCACTCTGGTTGTTGACATGTTGAACCTCAAACAGATATTTCATCTCGATAGGTTGATAGGCAACCAACTGCAAATGAAAATGTAGGTTTAAATTAACGACCGAAACTAAACAGTTGTAACTTTATTGCTAGTAACACAAGAATGAAATGATTGGTCAGGGTGGGGGATGTTTTACTACAGAATGGTTCAGGGTTATTCACAAAATTATCATTATCCTTATAGAAGAACTAAGAATGTACACTTGGGAAGAGATTATAATGATTAATTTTTGCCCTCTGTTTTTATTAAATCTTTACCAGAGTAATTTGATTTTGGGAAGTTGCACTTTCAAGACAGCATAGATAATAAAGTGAACGCCACGGTATGTCACAACTCACCTGTAAAAACACCCTGTTCCCTTCTGCACACAGGTAGTAATGGCTGCTATCCAAGTCATACCTAATGGTATTTGCTCCATAATGATAAGCTTTTTCTATGTAAAATTCTAGAGACATGGATAAAAAAGGTAAACAGTCAAAAATATTATTTGAGGAAAGTCAAATATAAGATGTAAATATAGCTTTATGCAGTGCGGCGAATAACTGGGTGAACTTTTCTTAGTCAATTTACTTTTAATAAAAATTAGATATTGATGTGATCAATGCAGTTGCATGCTGAATAATGTTCTGTAGCTGGGTTTAAAACAACGGGAAACTATAAGCTCAAAGCTAACGAAAAACTATTCTCGAATTTTTTACGTAATCAATAATTGCTTAAGTGAAAAAGTTTTGCATTACTGTATAAGGTAATTTTACTACAAAAACTGGCAATGTGGTTAGATTAGTGATGCCCTGTTAATGGTCATGGATACTTGAGCGACATCTATAGAAGGTTTGCAATTAAACTCGTCGTCAGAATTGAAAATGAATGAAAAACTCCCCAAGTGTCTTTCCGTGTACATTACATGCACGATAGCGCCAATCTGGAAACTGGTTTAAATCTACTTGCATTCAAATGGGCACTGAGTCCGTTACATATCTGTAGAAACCTCTCTTCTTTCGGATTATGATGGATTATTTTAGACTATTCCGCCATTTTACCTGCACAAAAGCTTCATAATAGCTTTTTGTGAGGGTCACGCCGTACCACAGGCTTATATTTACCTGTTGTATTGCCCCGATGGCTCCCAGAAAACTTTACAGGGATTTGAGGACCAGGTTCGCTTTCCGGCAAATCTGCCATCAGAAGGTTTCCACTTTTGTCGAGTCTGTGGTTGGGGATGTCCATTCGATAGCACGCGCTAATTTTAATTAACTGTCGATAAAATTGAAAAAAGAAGGTTTAAGATTCAACTCCAACTAAACGCCACGCGACTGGAAATGAACTTCGCGGGCTTACTTCTCCAGTTGAAAAATTAAAGTACACCCTTTTTTTTTTATAAAAACGTCTAGTTAATCTATTGAACAATTATTCCACGAGCGCGCGTTGGATATAATCATCTCATATCCAACAAGAACGAGTGGAATAATTGTTTTATTAAAAACGTTAAATTAAATTATTAAATTTTACTAAATTTTTAGCTCCCTTTTAATTTTAAGCTTACGCGTACGCTAACCATATTTGTAGATTATGGTGTATTGGCTTATATATCATAATGGCTAAGCCAATAAAAAGTCTTGAATTGCATTATCCAATGATCCAGTTTTTAATAAATATATATATCTATACATATAGATTATCTAGACGTTTTTATAAAAAAGGGTATACTTTAATATTATATATATATATAATGTAAACAAACTGTAAACTTCTGTGTCGAATAAAGATACTGAAATAAATGAAAAACGAAAGTCCTTTTTCTTTTTCTTTCTCTTTGCTTTTGCGCTACGCGTTTCATCGCCGTTGCGGCTCTTCAGGCACAGCAAAGTGCTATGCCTGCAGAGCCACAACAGCGGTGAAACGCGTACCGCAAAAGCAAAAAGAAAGAAAAAGAAAAAGAGGACTTTCGTTTTTCATTTATTTCAGTATATATATACAATACTTTACATAAAATCCACGATTGGATGGTTGCAATGTTAAATTTATAGTAAGTTTACCATACCTTCTCCATATTTTCTTTATAGCGGGTTTTTCTCCAAGCTTGATCTGTAGTCTCTAGTTCCTCCTGATCTTGATCGTTGCTGGTTGCAAATGGTATGGATACCTTTGGATTCGACGATCTATTTATACGGAAAGTTAAGTATGTCGAATATGTAAATGGCCACCAGGGGGGGTCCCTAAAGTCACGCGGTCTTCTTAGAAAATGAAAGGGTCAAATACTTCAGTCACTCGCACAGATTTCGGAATAAACTGAGCTTTTATCGAGTAAAACTAGTTTATATGGGTGCCAATCGAGCATGCAGTTGGAAATGCTCGTGATTCTGTTCGAAGGAGAAAAGTATTTTTGAAATAATTAGAAGGAACAAGTCACGCAAATCAGGAATCTAAAAAATTTCCAAAATAGACTCTTAAAAGATATTCTAAATTGGTTTGAAGATATATCTTTAAGAAACTGAAAAACTGAAACTTCCTTTTTGTCACTGCTGTTCGAAATAAGCCGACATAATTGATTCTTGTTAAATAGATAATGTATTTTGGGGTTGTCACGCAACTGGCTGCATAAAACTCAGTCCTCCATCAAAGAGGGGAATGTTTAACAGGTCAAAAACATAGATTCAGTTTTATTTGCTCTGAATAAAGAAATGGAGATGAATGTTATATTTAAGTAGTAATATCAGCCACGGAAGATGTGAAATATTAGAATCTATCTATGAAAGATTTCAAACATCGGAAAGATGCAAGTGTCAATTCTGTTTGAAAATGAAAATATTTTATTAATCTTTTTTATTTGCGGAAACAAGTCGAATGATTTTCCAATTCCGCTATCTTCCAATTAAGTATCTGTGATGCATAACGTTGAATTTTGTGAGCGCTAAGAATTATCGAATTCTAGTGAAAATATAAAAAAAGAAATAAAAAATTAGAATGAAATAAAATAGACAAGGCCATTAACTCAGCAAACTTGCCAATGAAGAGTCTGTCACCGCAAACTGTCTCGATATTGATTATTTTCCATCCCCTTTTATTTCTTGTTTCTCCTCTTTTCAAATAATTGTGAACAATTTCTTCTGGATTTTTGTGAACACTCAAAACGGGAGTGCAAGACTCTTGATTTATGGCTTGAATTTCATCATCAGCGAATTTCTTAAAGGAGAGAATGCATTCACATTCTCTTTGACAAAAGATTGAATTCAAAGAAATAATCATGTTATCGTTAAGTTTTGGACACTTAGCTTTAAGAGCTTTATTCGAACCGGCATGTGGATTTTCTTTTCAATTCGTGAATAATTGGAGAGATTTTATGAAAACGTTCAAACGAATGACGAAAACTTATACTTTTTCTACCAGAACTGGCTTACAAGCGTTCACGCAACATGAAGCATGATACATAAAATGTAGTTTTATAGAACTATTGGATCTCTGTGTGAATTTAAATCACAAAAGGCTAAGTCAGAGGTGAACTTCGTCGCTCACATTGTGAGCAAACCAGGATCTAAACTGCTTGCCGGATTTTTGTTCGAGAACTCCGCATTTGATTAGTGGAAAGCTGAAAGATGGTTTTGATTGTTGCCTTATCAGGCTCTGCGCGGAACCTTCGTCGGAATCACGCACCAAACAGTGAAGTAAACTACAGTTGGACCGATTTTTAACAGTTGTTGTAAATTGTGACATACACACCAAAACAGGACCGAGTGATTGGTTTAATTTACTGCAGTTTTATAGAAAAAAATCAAATAAAAATAAAGTATGATAGCAGAAGTTCAAAATGCCATTTATTGCTTGCTCATTTTCCATGAGATCCGTAAGGCAAAACCCAAGGTAATCGCAATTGCTAATCAGAACAAAGGTGAAAGCAGAAGAACGCAAACCTCCCTAAAAACTCAAAGCTAACCTGCCAAAAAAAAAACTGTGCCAAATTTAAAATGGATTTGGTATTGCATTTGATTGGATAACAACCTGGCAGAAGATTTCTATACCTATTTCAGAGAGTAATTGAGCAAAACCAGCGAGAGCAATCTAATGTAATTTTCAACATTCAAAGAGATGTTGCTCTATTTATAAGGGGTTGAACCTCTCTGGCTCAGTATAGTCCTGGAGTTTGAACAAAATCTTATGAAACTGATCATTGTTTTGGCTGGCTGGTTTTGCAGTAGTGTTCCCTTTGTTTTCCGTTGAAGAAAAACCTGGTGAATGGCTCTGTGGTTCGCTCTGTAAAAATGAAGTGTAAGCTTCACTTTTGAAGCTTTCCCCTGCTATTTCATTGCACATGTACCAACATTTTAATTTGGTTGCTAGTGATTCCTCACTCCGAGCAAGAAAATTTGGCTAACGCAGTGATGCAGTCGTATACTTTGCAGAAAAAAATACGTTTTTTCGACATACATGTACCAACATTTTTATTTCGTTGCTACTGATTCCTCGTTCCGGGTAAGAAAATGTGGCTAACTCGTTGATGCTTTCGTATACTTTACGAGCAAGTATTCTGTGTATAGATTTTAATTTCCACAAAAACACATTTCGTTCGCCTAAATCTAAATTTTAGCCGTTGGTGGCAAGCTACGGGTCAACGCTCGCTCGCTGTCGATCTCTTTGGCTTCCAGTCTTCCTTGTTCAAATATCGTAGTAAACAGTAGACGCTCTCCAGTCTCCTCTTTCTATCGCAACACAAATTTTATCAGAGCACCCTCTGCGAAAAACTAAGAAAAAGGCATCAATTACGCAAAACCACGTTGAAGAAGAACGAGACAATTGATTGTGTATTACATGATCGGGTAAATATGTTGATGAAGTGGGAATTTCTTAAAACATGGCGCCGTCTATGACGCAATACCAGGGAGGGTTACCAAGGTCCTCTCTTAAGTTTTTTTTTTTAGTCTTTTTCTCACTGTTTATTGTGGTGTTGGTGTTGCCGCAATGTAAGTAAAGAGGTTGCGTCGCTCATGAAATACTCAAATGTGTGCATTCAATCGATGGACTTGAAGGTGATTGTAATTAGTAAAAAATGTTGGGCTACTTGCAAAGCTACGCCACTCTGTACGTCGACAAATACTATTGAAAAGCTAACAGTCTCTAATCCATCCTTATTTAACCTATGATCTTGCTGCCTGGGGATCAGGCATGCAAGAGTTATCTTAATAAAATTCTTATTCTTCAGAAAAGAGCCCTTCGTCTGCTGTACTTCGCAGACTGGCATGACCATGCAATTCCTTTATTTCTTAAAGCAAACGTACTTCCGATAGCTTTTCTTTATTACGAGTCCGTATCAACTTTAATACACCATATCAATAATGACAAAGCCCCAGCAAACATACTAAATCTATTTCAGAAAGCGTCTAATATTCATTCATACAGTACACAATCTTTTACGTCTGGAAAGTTTTATGTCAAAAGTTCGAGACTAGAAATACAAAACAGTCCCTTCTCTCGGATCGGAGTAAAGCTGTGGAATAAGATACCAAGCTGTATAACGGACCTCCCAAAGAAAGCTTTGAAAAAATTCCTTCGCAAATTGCTATTTGATATCTTAGAAAAAGAGGATAACTATATTCAAATCCCCATGATCATTAAAAAAGTAGGTACATAGATACACCTCCTAAGTTTAAATGTCTTCTTATCTTTTTCTGTATGACTCTCTGACTGTGGGACTGTAAATAACGACTCCTTGTCCTAAGACATCATGAGACGATTTATGTTATTCAGGTACTTGTCTTGCCCCGCCACGATTAGCTTTCTAGCTATTTGCGGGGCAAACTATCCCACTGTTATTTTACGTAAAAGTAAATTGTTGTTGTTAAATTGTTGTTGTTGATTGATCGTGATTTTTCGTCGCCTTCGAAACAAGTGAGGGGAATGAGTTTCCCTCACCACTCAACAGCTCTTTCCAATATCTGCTTGTGGTCTTAATTGATGTTAGATGGTGATTGGAACTCCATAAGCAGAAATTTGCAATTAATTTATAATTGTATTTTTCTTTGCATTTTTACTCTTTGAATTTGTAGTTTTAGAGGACCACAATGAGAACTACTGGTTTTACAACTGATTGTGTGATCCAATAAAGGCATTATTATTATTATAATTAATATTATCATAGGTTTAGTCTTGGTCACACATGCATACTGCGCTTCTAGGCTTTTATTGTATTTGAACCTAAACAAAGCTATGATTGAGTTGATTTGAAGGTGTTCGTTTCATTTGTTTTTGCTTCTCCTCAAGGTACATTACGATAGCAAGTCAGAGTAAGAAATTGAGTAGCTTTCAACCTTTTTCCACGTCTCTTCCGGTCTATCCTCTGTTTCTCTTTCAATGAGTCGGAAGCAAAAAAAGTCTTAAAACGGCAGCAACAACAACAGAAGTCTTTACCGATAATCCTTTTAATAGAGATACACCGGTACTCATAGGGTAAGCGAAATATTCTGGTTACACTACCAGTTACAACTTATATCACCTAGAACATTTTAAGTAATGTTTCCTTACTTGAAGTCTTCTTATTACAACAAAAAATTAATGTGAAATACTTAGTAATACTTGATGATATACGAACGATGTATTTTAACTGTAAAGCTACGTGAAATATCTTTTAGACATTAAGTACAATGTAGTGTATCACAAACCAATAAAAAATCATATTAATCTGAAAAGAAGTAAGTATACATGTGCAAGAAATAAATCCAAACTCTTAAAAAAAAAAAGATATGAAACAAAACAGTATCATGAAAAAAAAGCGTTTTAAAATTCTTCTACTCTATTCCTGTACATGTATTTTCACATTGGAACATATTTACACCTAACAGGCTTCCACTTGAGCCTGACATGTGACTGAACAGTCAATACTTGTGCTATCAAAGTTACAACTGTGTAACGTGCTTTCTCTTTCTATTTTCACTGTTTCCACAGCATAGTGTATAAGGAACCATGTTTGTCTGTCAGTTGGCTGGTCATCTTTCATGGAGGAGTGCTTGACTTCTCCATATATACCTTGCCATCTTCATCACTAGCAAGGAAGTTCCCAGTCTTTTAGACTGAATAGGCATGTAATCACTCTGGTTGTTGACATGTTGAACCTCAAACACGTATTTCATTTCAATGGGCTGATTGGCAACCGACTGCAAATACAAATGTAGGTTTGAATTAACGAACTAAACCTAACAGTTGTAACTTTACTGCTAGTAGCACAAGAATGAAATGATTGGTCAGGGTGGGGGATGTTTTGCTACAGAATGGTTCAGGGTTATTCCACAAATTATCATTATCCATATAGAAGAACTAGGAATGTACACCTGGGAAGGGATTACAATGGATAATTTTTGCCCTCTGTTTTTGTTAAATCTTTACCAGAGTAATTTGTTTCTGGGAATTTGCACTTGGAAGACAACAGAGGTAATAAAGTCAGAACCACGGTATGTCACAACTCACCTGTAAAAACACGGCGGTTCAACCAGTCCCAGCATCCTACAGCCAACTGTGCCCTACTTGATGCCAAATTACGCCACGTAGCTTCACGTGAGTCAGTCAGGGTGGACGCTCAAGAACTTCAAGAGCTCTCAAGGAGACGTACTAGATCTAAAGCCAGTGATCTAAAGTTTTCCATCTCTTTTTAACCCGACGCTAAAATAGATGGTATGTTTTTTGGGTTATATAGTTCTTATGAAGTGTAAATAACGTGATATTCGGTCTAACGAGCATTTTGGGCCTAGGTTTCGATGATCGGCAAACTGGTTTCCCGCTGATCGACTGAAAAAGATTCAATGCAATGAATTTTGATCTATTTGGAGGCTCCTAGAATCTAACCAATTAGAGCCGAACAGATCTTACAAGCCGTAGCGGTTGCTCTCAAGGTCAGATAGTACTGGTAATAGTAGTATTTCTCTAGATTACTTTCTACCTTCGCGGGTGCCTTTCGAGAAAAATTCTTATATTTCGTGTTTCCGCGCGACATGGAGACATTAAGTTTGCAGACATGTCTCCTCGTTTGGCTAGGCCTTTAGTTTTTAAATCAAAATGATTAAAGCAACATTTCATTAAAGAATTTCCGGTAAAGCCCAAACGAGCGAGGGTTGTTATTAATGTTGTTTTGTTTAATCGCGTTTCATATGCCACCGTTTGGCATCAGATTTTAATAGTTATAATTACTAGTGGCCAGAAAGTTTCCAAGGTTGAAAAAACCGCTACAAAAGGCGATCCGAGTACACTGTTTCAAATTATTATGACTCCGTCCATTTTATTTCCCATTGCACAGTGGAAAATCCGTCACGTCTACAAACCCTGATAATTTGCTCAAATAAATGGGAATTGAGATCAACAAAGGTTCGCAAAGCTAGGGAAAAAGCAAAACCAGTATTAACAGAATGAAATCTTTTGGGTACTTGTTAATAACCTAAGAAACAAGTGAATAGATCATAGTTACTAACTATGAATAGATGAACGATCACATATTTGAACTACGAAACTGTACCCCTCGAGCAGAAAGCCTGCGACCATGAAATACGATAAAGAATTAATCAATAAACAAAATTTTTGCCATGGAGCTTCTTGCGTTTTTCCGTTAATACATGCAGCGCCTCCAAAACATTTAAAGGCTGAACTGTTGAAGAAAGACTGAAGCCGGAGGTAGGGATGTTTCAACTTTTTTGTTTTAACCATATCATAACTGATTTATCGTTTATAGATGAATAGAAAATAACTACAGAGCAGAATTAACGAAATTTCGAGCAATCGAGCACATGTTAACGAGAATGCGAGCATGCGAACAGTTGCAAAAATTTTACGAGCACGACCAAGCGAGCACCCGTGTAATTTTTGCGAGCAATTCGAGCAAAGGCCAAATAATGCGAGCACTTGTAAATTGAATAGGACCATTCGATACCCCTAAGACTGCCACTCAAAGACATCGACAGCGAGCGAACTTTGCGCCTTAATTAGCTTGCTACCAACAGCTAACATTTAGATTTAGGCTAACGACATGTATTTTTGTAGAAAATTTATACACAGACTACTTGCTCGTAAACGTATACGACAGCATCAACGAGTTAGCCACATTTTCTTGCCCCGGAGTGGGGTATCACTCGCAACGAAGTTAAATGCTGGTACAGGTGCACTGAAATAGCCGAGGGGAAAGCTTCAAAAGTGAAGCTTCCAATTCATTTTTGCAGAGCGAACCACATAGCCATTCACCAATGTTTCGTTAAAAATGAATGAGAATCACGTGATTTAGAACACTGATTGAAATTTAAGCTTTGTTACATCACATTTCAGTTGGTAAATCAATTCAAAAGGAAAGGTCAAGTGTAAGTTGCTAACCCGAAACAAGCCTTTAAGCTAACCTTGAGCTATTTTGGAGTGAAATCATTGCATGAGAAATTAGTTATACATAGATACAAACGATTTTGTATCGTCCTTTTGCCAGATCGAATACTTGCAATATGGTCTAAATAAACAACAGTCAAAGTATACGATTTGTGGTCGATCAGTTCGTCGGCATTACTTTCTACTTGGAACACCAGGCTTTTGTTTACAAGTCAGATATGATGGTCCTTTCTCCGCATCGAACCAGAAGAAAACTAATCGCCATTCTGGATAAAGACTTTCAACTTTTAAAACCCAAGCGATCATTAGTTTCAATTCTTCGAGTAAAAGGACATACAGAGAGAAAAGAGCAAAAGAGAATACATTATCACCATTCAGTGCTGTTTATTTCGCTTTTATGTCAGTTATGTCAGTTATGAGAATTTGGCGGAAAATAAGGATATTATTCAGTAATAATTCCTTTGCTACACACGCTGTAGTCTGGAATTTTTTTACATCAGTAAACCTTTCAATGCACTGTACACATTTGTCATTGTTCTTTTTTCTTCAACAGAAAACAAATACAACACTACCGCAAAAACCAGCCAGCCAAAAAAAGTGATCAGTTTCATAAGACTTTGTTCAAACTCCAGTTCTATACTGAACAGAGGTTCAACTCCTTATGAATAGAGCAACATCTCTTTGAATGTTGAAAATTACATTAGATTACTCTCACTGGTTTTGCTAAATTACTCTCTGAAATAGGTCTAGAAATCTTCAGCTATGTTGTTATCCAATCAAATGCAATACCAAATCCATTTGAAATTTGACACAGTTTTTTTCACAGGTTAATTTTGAGTTCTAATGGAGGTTTACGCTCTTCTGTTCCTGGCATCGCTCTCTGGAAGTATGTTGACGATACCACTATCTCGGAGACGATAAGCAAGAACCAAGACAGTCACATTCAAGCTGCTGTTGACATCCTAGCAAGCCGTGCGACCGAGGATAAGTTTCAGTTAAACGAGACGAAATGCAAAGAACTGCTCATAAACTTTAACACTAACATCCCTAATTCTTTCGATCCAGTTGTTGTTAGTGGCAAGCCCATTGACCTAACTACTAGTGCCAAAATACTAGGCCTTAACATCTCTAATGATTTGAAATGGAATTGTCACATCATGAACTCCATTATTAAGAAAGCTAAAAAGCGCTTGTATTGCTTATCTCAGCTTAAACGCTCTGTTCTTGGTACCCGTGAGTTAGTCCAGTTTTTCTGCACTTGTATTCGTCCGATTACGGAGTATGTATGTCCTGTCTTCCATGACAGCCTTCCCGTGTACCTCTCCAACGAACTTGAAGAAATACAAACGCGTGGTACGCGCATTATTTTTCCTCTTTACTCATATAATGAGGCCTTGGCTGAATCAGGCCTGACTAAACTTTCAGATCGCCGCCAGAAACTAGTTGATAAACTATTCAAGAATGTTTTACAGAATCAACAGAACAAGCTCAATGAACTTCTTCCTACTCGCAACACATGTACCTTTAACCTAAGAAATATGCGGAAGTTTAAGCCAGTTTTTAAGACGAACAGGTTTCGTAATAGTTTTATTACCTTCAATACCCTTAAGGCTTGAACGGTTTTATACAACCGTTTTTTTTTTTAGAACACATATATTTAGTGTTCTTAATGCTGTTTTAATACATTTAGTCTAATGTAATTATCAATGCTTGAAACTTGTAAATAATCGCATAATTCAACTTTTGGTTGCAAATCGGTTATTAATAAACTATATATCTCATATCTATCTATCTATCTTCTGTTTTCCCCTTTGTTCCTGATTAGCAGTTGTGATTACCTTCGGTTTTACCTTACGGTTCTCAATGTGAAAATGGGCAAACAATAAATGGCACCTTGAACTTCTGCTATCATACTTTATTCTTATTTGATTTTTCTATAAAACCGTTTTAAACCACTCACTCAGTGCTGTTATGGTGTGTATGTCACAATTCACAACAATTGTTAAAAATCGGTCCAACTGTAGGTTATTTGTTTGGTGCGTGATTCCAACGAATGTTCGGCGCAGAGACTGATAAGGCAACAATCAAAACCATCACTCAGCTTTCCATCAATCAAATGCGCAGTTTTCGAATTAAAATCAAGCGGTTTAGATCCTGGTTTGCTCACAAGGTGAACGACGAAGTTCACCTCTTAATCAGCCTTCTGTGATTTAAATCCCCACATAGGTCCAATATTTAAATCCCCACATAGGTCCAATATCATGCTTCATGTTGCATGAACGCTTGTAAGCCAGCTCTGGCAGAAAAAGTGTAAGTTTTCGCCATTCGGTTAAACGTGTTCATAAAATCTCTCAATTAATCACGAATTGAAATGAAATCCCGCAGGCTCAAATAAAACTCTCAAAGCTAAGTGTCCAAAACTTAACAATAACATGATTATTTCTTTTAACTCAGTCATTGTCAGGGAATGTGAATGCATTATCTCCTTTAAGAAATTCACTGATTATGAAAATCAAGCAATAAATCAAGAGCCTCGCATTCCCGTTTTAAGTGTTTACGAAAATCCAGAAGAAATTGTTCACAATTATTTGAAAAGAAGAGAAACAAGAGAAAAAAGGGGATGGAAAATAATCAATATCGAGATAGTTTACGGTGACAGACTCCTAATTGACAAGTTTGCTAAGTTATGACCAATTAATGGGCTTCTCTATTTAATTTAATTTCTTTTATTTATTTATTTTTCATTTTCACTACAATTCGAGAATTCTTTAAACTCATATAACGTTATGGATCACAGAATATTAATCGTAAGATAACGAAATTGGCATATCATGCAACTTCTTTCCGCAAATAAAAAACATTAATGAATAATTTTCATTTTCAAACAGAACTCACTTGCATCTTTCAGGTGTTTGAAATCTCCCATACATAGTTTCCTCTATTTCACATCTTCTGTGGCTGGATTTACTGCTAAAATATAACATTAATCTCTATTTTTTTTATTCAGAGCAAATAAAATTAAATATTAATTTGTTTCTGTTTTTTGACCTGTACAACATTCCTCTCTTTCGTGGGGGCCTGAATGTTATGCAGCCAGTTGCATTGCGTGACGATCCCAAAATACATTATCTATTAAACAAGAATCAATTATATCGGCTAATTTTTAACATCACTGACTAAAAGGAAACTTCAGTTTTTCAGTTTCTTAAAGATATATCTCCTAACCAATTTAGAATATCTTTTAAGAATCTCTTTTGGAAACCTTTTGGATTCCTGATTTGCGTGACTTGTTCTTTCTAATTATTTGAAAGATACACTTCTCCTTCCAACGGAATAGCGAGCATTGCCAACTGCATGCTCCATTGGCAACCGTAGAAACTAGTGTTACTCAGCTTATTTCGAAATTCGCACGAATGATTGAGATATTCTATGCTTTCAATTTCTGACAAGACCGCGTGACTTTGGGAACCTCCCTGGTGTCAATTAACATATTCGACATCCTCAACTTTCCGTATAAATAGATCGTGGAATCCAAAGGTTTCCATACCATTTGCAACTAGCAACGATCAAGATCACGAGAAACCAGAGACTACAGATCAAGCTCGGAGAAAAACCAGCTATAAAAGAAATATGGAGAAGGCACGGTAGACTTACTATAAATTTAACATTGCAACCATCCAATTGTTATATATAAGACCCTTTTTGTAAGAACGTTCAGGCTGAGTAGGCGTTCGTTTAAAAAAGGGTGTACTTGAATTTTCAATTCGAATTAAGTCCGCGAAGTTCATTTCCAGTCGCGTGTTGTTAAGTTGGATTTAAATCCTAAAAAAAAGTTTTTTTTTTCAATTTATCGAACAGTTAATTAAAATTAGCGCGTGCTATCGAATGGACATCTCCGACCACAGACTTGACAGAAGTGGAAATCTACTGATAGCAGATTTGCCGGAAGGCGAACCTGGTCCTCAAATCCCTGTAAAGTTTACCGGGAGCCATCGGGGCAATACAACAGGTAAATATAAGCGTATGGTTAGGCTGGACCCTCACAAAAAGCTATTATAAAGATTTTGTGTATGTAAAATGGTAGAGTAGTCTAAAATAATCGAGTATATTTCGAAAGAGGAGAGATTTCCGCAGAAATATAACAGACTTAGTGCCCATTTGAGTGTAAGTAGATTTAAACGAGTTTCCAGATTGGCTCTATCGTGAATGTAATCTACACGGAAAGACACTTGCGGATTTTTTCAATCATTTTCAATTCTGACTGCGAGTTTAATTGCAAACCTTCTATAGATGACGCGCAATTATCCATGAATATTCACAAGGCCTCATTAATCTAGCCACACTGCCAGTTTTTGTGATAAAATTATCTTAGACAATAATGCAAAACTTTTTCACTTAAGCAAATTTTGATTACGTAAAAATTCGAGAAATAGTTTTTCGTTGGGTGTCTGTTAGATGTAGAACAGAAAAAAAAAAAAAAACCAAGAGGCTCATAGCTTCCCTGTGTTTCAAACCCAGCTTCAGAACATTATTCAGCTTGCAACTGGATTGATCACATCAATATCTAATTTTCACTAGAGGTAAATTGAATGAGAAAAGTTCACTTTATCGCAATGAATAAAGCTATATTCACATCTAAAATCTGACTTTCTTCAAATAGTAAATTTGATTGTTTTCTTTTTTTATTCATGTCTCTAGAATTTTACATAGAAAAAGCCTATCATTATGGAGCAAATACCATTAGGTATAACTTGGATGGCAGCCATTACTACCTGTGTGCAGAAGGAAACAGGGTGTTTTTCAGGTGAGTTATGGCTATGAAATAATTATATCAGTCTGTTGTCTTCAAACTGCAACTTCCCAGAAACAAATTACTCTGGTAGAAATTAAACAAACACAGGGAGCAATAAAAAGTAATGATTGTAACTCCTTCCTGGGTGTACATACCTAGTCCTTCTAAATGGGAAATGATAATTTGTGGAATAATCCTGAACTATTCTGTAGTAAAACATTCTCCACCCTGAGCAATCATTTAATTTTTGTGTTACTAGCAGTAAAGTTACTACTTTCTAGTTAAGGTTGCTAATTTAAGTCTATATTTTTATTTGCAGTTGGTCGCCCATCAGCCTATTGAGATGAAATACCTGTTTGAAGTTAAACATGTCAACAACCAGAGTGATTACATGTCTATTAAGTCTAAAAAGACTGGGAACTTCCTTGCTAGTGATGAAGATGGCAAGGCATTTATGGAGGAAGTCAAGCCTTCCTCAATGAAAGATGACCAGCCAACTAACAGACAAACGTGGTTCCTTTTACACTTTGTGGAAACAGTGAAAATAGAAAGAGAAAGTACATTATACAGTTGTAACTTTGATAACACAAGTATTGACTTTTCAATCGCATGTCAAGCTCAAGTGGAAGCCTGTTAGGTGTAAATATGTTTCACTGTGAAAATAGAATGTACAGGAATAAGTATGAGATACTTAACTATTGGTTTTTTTCATGGTACTGTTTTGTTCTATTTTTTTTGTAAAGGGTTTGGATTTATTTCTTGCACAGTGTATACTTACTTCTTTTCAAATGATTATTTTTCAATTGCTTTGTGATACATTGAAATGTAGGTGACAATGAAATGTAGACATTGAAATGTATACAAGATATTTCATGTAGCTTTACAGTTAATGAAACTTCCTCAGTAAATTAATTAGTATTTGACGTTAAGTTGTTGTTTTAATAACATGGCTTGAAGTGAGGATAGATTACTTAAGATGTTCTAGGTAATATAAGTTACTGTAACTGTAACCAGAATATGTCGCTTACTCTATGAGTACCAAGTATTTTTATATTAAAAATGTTATCGGTAAAGACTTCTGTTGTTGTTGCTGTTGTTTTTAGAATTTTTCGTTTCCAACTGATTGAAAGAGAAACAATTGCAGAGGACAGAAGGAGAGAGAGAGAGAGAGAGTAATAGGTTGAAAGCTACTCAACTTCTTCTTATTGACTTGCTGTGCTAATGTACCTTCAGGAGAAGAAAAAACCAGTGAAACTAACACCTTCAAATAAATTCAATTATATACCTGAGAAGGAAACGAGTACATACCAAACGAACAACGTTCATTTTGCTGTTAGAAGCAAACAACCGGCTTCCCTTTGTTGTTGGAAACGAACAACACTTTTAGCATGTTGCTCAAACATATTTCAATTTTGATAATAGGATCGATTACTGTAGTGTATAGGATGCCAACGAGCATGAAATATGCGCGATGTAATGCGAGGCGTGATGGTGTGATGTAATACCCTCGAGACCTGCATATATACAGCATGTGTTTAATTATTTAGTTAGTTCTCTTAGGTACGTGAATAAAACCGATTTCATTTTAACCGCTGTGTACTACATTGGCGACGAGGATTTCGAGAATGGTGAAGATTTAGAGGACTTCAAGGATTTCGAGGTTTTGTCCAAGGTTTCAGGAGTTTCGTCCGGGAATTCGTAAGTGATTTCGCCAGGGATTTATTTCAGAGATGCCGGGACACGGTGGATCAGACGAAACGACAAGCGGTGCTGTTGGCAGTTCTGTTAATGGTTCTGGAATGGCTACAGTTGCTTTAGATGTCAGTGGATTGGAACCATTTAATCCGAAGGGAGAGGCACACAATTTAAGTCAGCGGTGGAAGAGATGGAAGCGAGCGTTTGAGTTGTACGTGACGGGAAAAGGTGTTTCGAACGACGCTAAAAAACGAGCTCTTCTGTTGCACGTTGCTGGTATGGACGTTCAAGAAATATATTTCACATTAGCCGGTGATGGCGAGGATGTGAGTTTTCAGGCAACACTTCAGGTACTTGACAATTATTTTGTTCCCAAGTCAAACGTTCCTTTTGAGAGACATTTGTTTAGACAAATTTGGCAGGAGAGTGGAGAAACTGTGGACCAGTTTGTGTGCAGATTGCGTCAGCGAGCAGCGACTTGTGAGTTTGGCGTCAACGAGGACGACTACATTCGGGATCAACTCATAGACAAGTGTTACTCCAGCCACTTGCGCCGGAAGTTCCTGGAAAAGGAAGGGACTGTTACTTTGGGTGATTTGTTGCGGGTTGCGAGATCCCAAGAAGTAGTTGATAGACAACTGAAACAATACAACACGGACCAGGTAGACCGGGTCAATGCAGTGAGAGGAAAAGTGGATGGAAACAAGAATCCCAGAAAATTGAAGACGTGCTTTAGTTGCGGACGGGAAGGACACTTTAGTCAGGATTGGAGGTGCCCGGCGCGAGGTCAGACTTGCGGGAAGTGCGGTACGATAGGCCATTTCAAAGTCAAATGCCCCCAATTCCATCAGCGAGGCGGCGCCCAGTCGGGATCCAAAGGAACGAGGAATAGCAGAGGTGGATTTGGTCGGGGTGGACGTGGACGCGGAAGACTGGGGCAAGAGGCAAATCTAGTGACTCGCGGACCTGCCTCCCGAGAAGAAGACAAAAAAGATTTTGCAACACCAGCTCGTCAGTCAAGACCCGATTATGCCTTTTCAGTGGAACAGTTGGATGACCACAGGGAAGAAAGAAGTGCGTTGGTAACGCTGATCATCGGTGGTGTGTACGTACCAGATGTTCTTATTGATTCGGGAGCTTCATGTAATGTTATGGGACAGCGGACCTGGGAATTACTAAAGCAGAAGGGGATCAAGTGTGAATCTCGGAAGTCTGCGAAAGAAATTTTTGCTTATGGTGGCGTAGAACCTTTATCGACTATAGGAACTTTTACAGTAGATGTCACGCACGCTGGGTGTGAGTTTAAAGACGGAAGTAAGGCTGAATTTATAGTGGTTGAAGGCGATGGTCGTACGCTGTTGGGGCGCGAAACTGCCGAGGTGCTAAACCTGCTACGTGTTGGTCCTTTCAGGCAAACAGCGTTGACGGAGGACGACCAGACGGCCGCGTTAGAGGAAAACACAAGGAGTTATTTATTGGTGTTGGTCTTTTGAAGGGTTACGAATTAAAACTGCATGTTGATGAGTCAGTGAAGCCTGTAGCGCAGCATGTACGTAGGATTCCTTTTGGGTTGCGAGAGAAGGTTGATGCAAAGCTTGATGAACTTTTGAGGCTGGATATCATAGAGGAAGTGCCGGAAGGGCCGTCAGGATGGATATCGCCATTGGTGGTTGTTCGCAAAGGTGACGGTGACGTGAGGGTCTGTGTTGACATGCGCCGAGCGAATGAAGCAATCGTCAGGGAGCGGCATCCAATTCCAACCGTCGAGGAGCTGTTACATGACTTGAATGGAAGTACTATGTTTAGCAAGATTGATCTCAAGTGGGGTTTTCACCAGATCCTGCTCAGCGAGGAAAGTCGTCACATTACTACTTTCGTCACGCACCGAGGGCTGTATCGGTACAAGCGGTTGATGTTTGGGGTGACATCGGCACCAGAAAAGTATCAGCAAATCATCAGAGACGTGTTAAGGGGTTGTGCTGGGGTTGCCAACATTGCAGACGATCTTATTGTTCATGGAGGTGACGTGGAGGAACACGACAAGCGTCTTTTTGCTGTGTTGGATAGGCTGAGTGAAGTGGGGTTGACGGTGAACGGAGACAAGTGCCAGTTTAGGTTGTCGAAGCTTACGTTCTTTGGCCATGAGTTGACTAGTGACGGTATAAATCTATGCGAAGAGAAAATAGCCGCTATTAGAGATGCAAGACCTCCCAAAGACGCAAGCGAAGTACGATCGTTTATGGGTATTGTCCAGTATTCTTCGAAGTTCATGCCAGACGTAGCGTCCGTAGCGAAACCTATTCAAGAGTTGACCAGGAAGGGCGTAGTGTTTCACTGGGGAAATGAGCAACAAGCAGCTTTTGAGGAACTAAAGCGTCTAATCACCCAGGCGGAGACACTGGCTTATTTTAAGGTTGGCTGCAGAACGCGAATCATTGCTGATGCATCCCCAGTTGGCTTAGGGGCAGTTCTCACCCAGCAGCAGAGAGGCATGTGGAGAGTTGTCTCGTACGCATCAAGGAGTTTAACTGACGTCGAACGGCGCTACAGCCAAACGGAGAAGGAAGCGCTGGCCTTGGTTTGGGCATGTGAACGGTTTAACATGTATGTTTCTGGACAGGACTTCGAGTTGGAGACCGACCACAAGCCTCTGGAGCGTATCTACTCCAGTACTTCGAGACCTTGCGCCAGGATAGAGAGATGGGTCTTAAGGCTACAAGGGTACGATTTTAAAGTAGTGTACCGCCCAGGAAAGACTAATATAGCAGACGCGTTGTCCCGCTTGAATTCGGATCACGTGGACCATGGAGAGGAGTATGACTATGTTAGAGCAATTGTTGAGGACTCTGTACCCGTTGCTCTATCACCTAGAGAGATTGAGGAAGCTTCCTATGATGACGAGGAATTGACCCAGGTGAAGAAATGTGTTAAGACAGGGAACTGGGACCAGTGTATACTTCCCTCGTATGCACAGGTCAAGGACGAATTATGTCTGTATGGTGAACTCTTGCTTCGAGGTACAAGGATTGTGGTTCCCAGGCTCTTGCGCGACAGGATGGTGCGGTTAGCACACGAAGGGCACCAGGGTATAGTCAAAACGAAGTATCGTCTCCGCAGTAAAGTTTGGTGGCCAAGAATGGACAAAGACGTTGAGAAGTTTTGTAGAATTTGTCATGGCTGACAGGTCACTTCTGGATTTGACCCCCCAGAGCCGATATCTCGCGTTTTTCCTCCAAGTGCCCCTTGGCAGGACTGTGGAGCAGATCTACTAGGACCCCTACCCACAGGAGAGAGTATTTTGGTGGTGGTCGATTACTATAGTCGATTCCTAGAGGTTGCTATAATGAAGTCTACGACAAGTTCCAAGGTCATCGAAGCACTTGCACCCATGTTTGCAAGATTCGGTTTTCCATTCTCGCTAAGGACAGATAATGGCCCCCAATTCGTGTCTGAAGAGTTTGAAGCCTTTTTACGTACGAATGGTATCGAACACCGGAAAACGACTCCATTGTGGCCACAAGCCAATGGAGAGGTGGAACGCCAGAATCGCTCGTTACTGAAATGCATACAGATCGCACATTTGGAAGGAAGGAACTGGAGAACTGAGTTTCTGGTATGGTTGACGGTGTACAGATCCACTCCGCAAACGACGACAGGGACTACACCCTGTTATATGATGTTTGGTCGCGAAATGAGATCCAAGCTGCCAGAGCTAAAGAGAGAGACAGTTGGTGTGCCAGGCGAGGAAGTGCAAGAGCGAGATTGGTCATGTAAATTAAAGGGAAAAGCTTACGCTGACCTTAAGAGGGGTGCCACGCCCAAAAGCATAAGTGTTGGCGACACGGTTCTTGTGAAAGCAGAGAAAACCAACAAGCTGTCTACCAACTTTAACCCTGATCCCTTTAAGGTTGTTCATAAGACGGGGTCAGAGGTAACGCTCAGGAACGAGACTGGCATCGAACTGAAAAGAAACACTGTGTTTGTAAAGAAGTATAACGAGCACGGAGATGTATCCAATGGCAACGAAGATCAAGTGGTACAGGCAGGTACTGCAGTACGAGTGGATGACCCAGGGGCAAGCAAAATTTCAGAGACGACAGTCGTACCGATGCCAAAAGAGATTCCTGGAACGTCTGAAGATTCTCAAGAACAACCTAAATAAAATACCGGAGTGGGAAGGCCTGTTCGGAGGTCGACCCGGACTGTAAGACCGCCCGATCGTTATAAAGCCATATGAACTGAATATGATATGAACTGAATATCTTCAACTTCTTGTCCTTTTATCGAGCGACTGGTTTAATTTAAAGGCTTCGATTTGTATGTTGAACATTTAGGAAAGGAGGGAATGTAGTGTATAGGATGCCAACGAGCATGAAATATGCGCGATGTAATGCGAGGCGTGATGGTGTGATGTAATACCCTCGAGACCTGTATACTTCGTCGACAACTTAAGACATCAGGATCTTTATAAAAAGTTTCAAACTCAGAGGACGCGTGGTTTATAATGAACTAGTATGGTTCACATCATGAGTAATTTTACTTCAATTCGTAGTTAAAGTCGGCCTTTCAAAATCAAATTCAACCGAAAAAACTTACGAAGTACCGCACTCCGAATTTGGCGGGAAATGGTTCCCTGACCCTTTTATGGCAAGGAAAATCCTTTCTTCCCCAGCAAAAACTGACAAAAGAAGTTTTTACTGATAATGCTTTTAATAGTAATACAATGGTACACATAGAGTAAACGACATATTCTGGTTACTCTAGCTACCCGTTACAATTTACATTACCTGGAACATATTGAGTAATATTTCCTTACTTAAAGTCACGTTATTACAACAACGAATTAAAATCAAATACTTGGCAATACCCGATAACTTACTACGGAAGTTTCCTTAACTGTAAAGCTACATGAAATATCTTGTATACATTTCAATGCATACATTTCAATCCTACCTACATTTCAATGTATCACAAACCAAAAAAAAAAAATCAATCTGAAAAGAAGTCAGTGTATATGTTGTAGTTCAATTTTATCCTTGGTTCAAATTTTATTTTCCTTTGTACAAATCATTATCATACATATCATTAACATGACCGAGAACAAAGGAAAATAAAATTTGAACCAAGAATAAAATTGAACTACAACATATACACTGTGCATAAAATAAATCCAAACTCTTTACAAAAGAAAAGGGTAACAGTACCATGAAAATAAAAGCATTTTAAAATTCTTTTACTCTATTACTGTACATGTATTTTCACTATGGAACATATTTACACCTAACAGGCTTCCACTTGAGCCTGACATGTGACTGAACAGTCAATATTTGTGCTATCAAAGTTACAACTGTGTAATGTACTTTCTCTTTCCATTTTCACTGTTTCCATAAAGTGTAGAAGGAACCATGTTTGTCTATCAGTTGGCCGGTCATCTTTCATTGAAGAAGGCTCGACTTCCTCCATAAATGCCCTGCCATCTTCATCACTAGCAAGGAAGTTCCCAGTCTTTTTAGACTTAATAGACATGTAATCACTCTGGTTGTTGACATGTTTAACTTCAAACAGGTATTTTATCTCATCGGGTTGATGGGCTACCAGCTGCAAATAAAAATATAGACTTAAATTAACAACCTTAACTAGACAGTTTTAACCCTACTGCTAGTAACACAAGAATTAAATTATTGGCCAGGGTGTGAGGTGTTTAAGTACAGAATGACTCAGGGTTATTCCACAAATTATCATTTCCCACTTAGAAGAACTAAGTATGTATACTTAGCTGGGAAGGAATTATAATGGTTATTTTTTTACTCCCTGTTTTTTTTTTTTTTTTTTAATTTCTACCTTTATTTAGTAATTTGTTTTTGGGAAGTTTTTCGGGAACCGCCCCCCGGTTAGCTGAATTGGTTGAGCGCCGGACTGTTGTACGGGAGGTCGGGGGTTCAAGCCCCAGCCGGACCAACACTCAAGGTCTTAAAATAACTGGGGAGAATGTGCTACCTTTCTATAAAATCAAGAAATGGATAGACATTCTAGTCTTCTCGGATAAGGACGAATAAACTGTAGGTCCCGTCTCCTGCATCTATTAATTATATATTTCGTTAGGCAGGGGACGTTAAAGAACCCACTCACGAGATTACTATGATGTGGTCTGACCTGTTTACTGGGAATTGGGGGGAGGGGGCATCTGTTAGATTCGCCTTTAATTGATTGTAAACTGCCTAGCAGTCTGGTAAAGTCCCGCGCACAGTGTTGTAAAGCGCCATGAGCTCAGGATATGAGGGCTATACAACGTAATTATTGTTATTATTAAGTTGCAGTTTGAAGACAACAGAGATAATTTGATAACCACAACTCACCTGTAAAAACACCCTGTTTCCTTCTGCACACATGTAGTAATGGCTGCCATCCAAGTCATACCTAATGGTATTTGCTCCATAATCATAACCTTTTTCTATGTAAAATTCTAGAGACATGAATACAAAAAGAAAACAATCAAGTTTATTATCTGAGGGTCCGGAAAGTCAAATATGAGATGTAAATATAGCTTTATGCAGTGCGATAAGGTAAACTTTTCTCATTCAATTTACTTCTAATGAAAATTAGATATTGATGTGATCAATCCAGTTGCATGCTGAATAATGTTCTGAAGCTGGGTTTAAAACAACGGAAAACTATAACCTCAAAGCTAACGAAAAACTATTCCTCGAATTATTACGTAATCAATAATTGTTTAGGTGAAAAAGTTTTCCATTACTGTAGAAGATAATTTTACCACAAAAACTGGCAATGTGGTTAATCTTTAATGATTAATGAGGCCTCGTGAATGCTCACGGATACTTGAGTGTCATCTATACAAAGTTTGCAATTAAACTCGCCGTCAGAATTGAAAATGAATGAAGAAAATCCGCAAGTGTACTTCCGTGGAGATTACATTCAATCTGGAAACTCGTTTAAATCTACTTGCATACAGATGGGCGCTGAGTCCGTTACATTTCCGCAGGAATCTCTCCTCTTTCTTATTAATCATCCTCGATTATTTTAGACCATTCCATCATTTTACATGCACAAAATCTTCATAATAGCGGGGCTCCCATGCGCGTGGGGCAGAGCTCCATAGCCATGGAATATGGTCAAGCTCTTTTCGTTTGGTTGTCACGTGACTGACCGAGCGTACGTACGTGCCTTTAGATTGCACAGGTAGGGTAGAGGAGACTATCAAAACGAAGGGGGGGACTCAGGCGAGTCTTGGCAAATGCACATCTTTTATGTTATCATTAATATTACGAACTTGGGAGCTCCGCTTTTAGGCTTGGCTAATCTATATACAGTATTAGCTTTTTGTGAGGGTCACGCCCTACCACACGCTTATATTTACCTGTTGTATTGCCCCGATGGCTCCCGGTAAACTTAACGGGGATTTGAGGACCAGGTTCGCTTTCCGGCAAATCTGTTATGAGTAGGTTTCCACTTTTGTCAAGTCTGCGCTCGGGGATGTCCATACGATAGCACGCGCTAATTTTAATTAACTGTCAGATAAAATAGGAAAAAAAAATTTTTTTAGGATTTAACTCCAACTAAACACCACGCGACTGGAAATGAACTTCGGGGACTTAATTCTCTAATTTAAAAATTTAAGTACATCCCTTTTATATATATATATATATAAACGTCTTATTTATCTGAGCCTGAACGCTCTTATAACAAAGGGTCTTATATATAAAAGAAAAGAGTGTACATAAATCCACGATTGGATGGTTGCAATGTTAAATTTATAGCAACTTTACCGTACCTTCTCCATATTTTCTTTATAGCGGGTTTTTCTCCAAGCTTGATCTGTAGTCTCTAGTTTCTCCTGATCTTGATCGTTGCTAGTTGCAAATGGTATGGAAACCTTTGGATTCGACGATCTATTTATACGGAAAGTTGAGGAAGACTCATATGCTAATTGACACCAGTGAGGTCCCCAAAGTCACGCGGTCTTGTCAGAAATTGAAAGCATCGGATATCTCAGTCATTCGTACGCGGGATTTCGAAATAAGCTGAGTAACACTAGTTTCTATGGGTGCCGATGGAGCATGCAGTTGGAAATGCTCGCGATTCTGTTCAAAGGAGAAGTGTATTTTTCAAATAATTAGAAAGAACAAGTCACGCAAATCAGGAATCCAAAAGGTTTCCAAAATAGACTCTTAAAAGATATTCTAAATTGGTTAAGAGCTTTATCTTTAAGAAAGTGAAAAACTAAAATTTCTTTTTTGTCACAGATGTTAGAAATTAGCTGATATAATTGATTCTTGTTTAATAGATAATGTATTTTGGGATCGTCATTGTTGCACAGATCAAAAACGGAAACATATATTCAATTTTATTTTCTCTGAATAAAAAAATGGAGATGAATGTTATAATTTGGCAGTAACTCCAGCCACAGAAGATGTGAAATATTGGAATCTATTTATAGGAGATTTCAAACAACTGAAAGATGCAAGTGTGAATTCTGTTTGAAAATGAAAATATTTCATTAATCTTTTTTATTTGCGGAAACAAGTTACATGATATGCGCCATATTACGATTAAGACTCTGTGATGCAAAACGTTATGTGAGCGAAAAGAATTCTCGAATGATGATGGTATTAAAAGAAAGTATGTCTAAAAAAGATGAAATAGACAAGCCATTAACTTAGCAAACTTGTCAATCAGGAGTCTGTCGCCGCACACTCGATATTGATTATTTTCCATCCCCATTTTTTTTCTTATATGACCGCAAAAGTTTAATGTGTCATTTATTGTTTGCCCATTTTCACATTGAGAACCGTAAGGCAAAACCCAAAGTAATAGCAACTACTAACTGAATCAGAACAAAGGGGAAAACAGAAGAACACAAACCTCCATACGAATAGCTAACAAAGCTAACCTACAAAAACAACCTGCGTCAAGTTTTAAATGGTTTTGGTATTGCATTTGATTGGATAACAACATAGCAGAAGATTTCTAGACCTATTTCAGAGAGTTATTGAGCAAAACCGGTGAGAGTAATCTAATGTAATTTTCAACATTCAAAGAGATGTTGCCCTGATTTATAAGGAGTATAGTCCTGGAGAGATCAAAATCTTATGAAAATGATGATTTGTTTTTGGCTGGGTGGTTTTGCAGCAGTGTTTATTTGTTTGCTGCCGAAGGAAAAAAAACAATGACAATTATGTACAGCGCATTGAAAGGTTTACTGATGTAAAAACTGTCAGACTACAGCGTGTGTAGCAAAGGAATTATCAATGATGTCTTCATTTCCCGCCAGATTCTCATAACTGAGATCTCCAAGATCTGATGCATGATGGCGTGCGGACGTGTATCTGAAGGCTCCACGAATTCCACTGAATTTGTTGCCACTGAACCTTCTTCATCTCCCTTAAACCAATATCTACATTGGGACGACAAAAAAAGTCCGCTATTCAAGTGGAAAAGGAGCGTAACACAACTTCAGGAATTTTGTTCGAAAGTCCTGAATTTGGAAGTTTCTGCAACCGCGAGTCCCTCTGAAAGGTCTAGCTCTTTGAAGTTGAAGACAATCACGTTGGTTTTATTTCAGTACCGGCACCCTTCAAGTCCAAGGTCCGGATGCAAAAGTAATGAAAGCCAAACTGAAGAAGCTACTCCAGTTACCGGTTGATGACGACTTGGTTATTCTCGTGAATGAAGAAGAAGCTTCTACTCCGGCATTTAACAAGAATGCCAAATCAGTACAAGAAGAGTTGGACTGTCTGAAATCTGAAGTGCTGAACGTATGGGCTCATATAAAAGACAAACCTAATGAGGAAGACCTGAGATCTGAACATTCTCGACTTAGGGAGATAATTCTGTGTTTGAAGGAAGAAAATAAAGAGTTAGTCCACGAACGCGATTCTTTAAGTTTTGCATTGCAAATCGTATCAAGAGAAGCAGCTACTCAATGCCGTTCAATGAGTAACACCTCTAACGAACATACCATTGTCCAAAATATGGGTAAGTAAACACTTCGCACCAACAAAGAACAAAGCTTCATTGTGAAATCAAAGAACAAAAGAAAGAAATCGAAAGGCAAAGGAGGTCCTAATAACACCCTGACAGGAAAAGAATCCGAACACGAAAATTAACCAAAAGAGCGCACAACCCTGCTCATAGGAGATTCGATGATCTCAAGAATACCTGGAAAAGATCTGGGAAAAGCAGTTGGCCACAGGGTTATAGTCAAGCCTTTCTCGGGCGCTACGACAATGGCCATGAATCACTATCTCAAGCCAAATCTGGAATCTTCGCCCAATGAAGTGATTTTACACATTGGGACTAATGATCTTAAAACCAGGGAACCAAAGGCTGTTGAAGAATCGATTGTGGATCTCGCGAGGCAGATCGAGGGCACCTGCGATACTCTAGTTACGCTGTCGGAGCTTGTATGCAGAAAAGATAAGCTGGACCAGGCAGTGAAAACAGCCAACAAACATCTAAAGAAGTTCTGCCATCAAAATGGATGGAAATTAATTCATCATGAGAACATGTCTCATAGTGGACTCAACAAAGGTGGACTGCACTTAAATTTTAAAGGTAATAAGCAGTTTTATAATAATTTTAAATCGCACCTAGAATGACATAATGTGCTGTCCGTCAATGCCGTAGGGGGATCAATTAAGCAACCAAAGGGCCGAAAAATCTGTCTCAATATTGCCTCCTTTGCGCGGTTTTAGAATGGCATCACTCAATATTAATCAATTAACTACTCACATAGACGAATTAAGAATCCTATTAGCAAACAATGATATCGATATTGTTTGCATAAATGAAACGAAACTGAACGAGAGTATTCGAGAGCCTGAAGTTCATATTCCGGGATACGAAATAGTTCGCCGCGATAGACTAACAAAATGTGGTGGAGGGTATGCTTCTATGTAAAAACTTCAATCAACTTTACAGTACGAAACGACCTATATTGGTGATTCCAATAGTGGCGAAGGTGTTTAAAAGGATAGTTCATGAACAGTTATATGCCTATTTGGAAGAGCACGATATTCTATGTCAAAACCAATCAGGGTTTCGTGCTAATCATTCAACTGTAACAGCTTTGTTGGAAGCGACAGATTCTTGGGCATATAATATTGATAACGAGAAAATCAATGGAGTCATTTTTCTAGATTTGAAAAAAGCTTTTGACACTGTTGATCATCAGATCCTTCAATCGAAACTAAACTATTTTGGTATACATGACAAATCTTTCAGATGGTTTCAGTCATATTTGGAAAACCGAACACAAAAATGCTCTGTGAACGGGTCGCTATCCAACTATGCCAATAGCCACTAATTGACTTGCGGCGTCCTTCAAGGGACCATCCTCGGTCCATTATTTTTCTTATTATATATCAACGATCTTCCAAATGCTTATCAAATTGTAAACCGAGAATGTATGCCGATGACACGCACCTCACATATGCGAGAAGCAATCTTGAGAACGTCCAGTTTTGTCTAAATGAAGACCTAGAAAACGTCTTCAACTGGCTACAAGCGAACAAACTCACAATGAACATGACCATAACCGAATTCATGCTAATAAGGTCGAGGCAGAGACTGAATACTCTCACAGCTTCACCAACAATTAGAATGAACAATACTCAAGTGAGCCAGGTTACAGCTACAAAATCGCTTGGTGTAATAATAGACGATAAACTCGATTGGCATATTCACATCGAAAAACTAACGAAAAAGATCGCCACTGGTATCGGGGCCCTAAAGCGAATTAAGCACCTGATCCCAACATCAACCTTACATCTCATTTACCAAGCTTTAGTAAAACCTCACTTTGATAACTTTGACATTGTTTGGGGTAGCTGTGGGAAAACGCTACGAGACAAACTGAAGAATTTGCAGAATAGAGCAGCCCGTGTGTTGGTTGACATTCTCTAACTATGATGCTGATGCAACTGAGCTACTAGAGTTTTTAGGGTGGAAAAATCTTGCACTCTTAGATGTCTGCACGGGCTAGCTCCAGGGTATCATGATATTCAAAGTTTACGTGGCGTGACTCTGCTTATGACCTCAGGGACTCTGAAAATAAGCTCAATGTTCCACTATCGCGCACTAATTATTACAGAAAAAGCTTTAGCTACAATGGCGCCACATTATGGAACAGTCTATCACGCAATATAAGGAACACAGAGTCTCTGGGGGTATTTAAACGTAAGATCAATGACATTCTTTAAGTCTAACGCACGGCATTCACGGAAAACAGCTTTAGTGTTATAGTATGTAGTTTTAATTTTAAATATCGTAGCGTATGTGATGTGTATTTTTATGGGCTGATGAATTGATCGTGTTTAAATAAATAAAGATTACAGATTACAGGGAAATAAACAGCAGTGAATGAGGATAATGAAATATCTTTTGCTCTTTTCTCTTTGTATAGCATTTTACTCAAGGAATTGAAAATGCTACGGCCGGGAAAATTTAATGCTGTTTCGGTGTGGTTGTTGAGCATATGTTTTTATCGGTATTCTGGCTGTTCTCAATTCATGCGAGACTCTTTCATTGTGATATTTTAAAAAGTATAGAAAAGCCGCGGTATTTTTTGTTGTGAAGCTGCCCGTCGGTAGTTTTCCTGTTCATTACTGGTGAAACTTTTAGTAAATACAAGCGTTAATGATCTTTCTGGCAAAATTGGTTCTCATGGTAGTTGGCAGCTGAGTTTATTCTCGTAACTTCCGCGAGAGTCCAGTTTGGGCGCGAAAATCTATCGTCACAATAACCAATGAGCACTTGGGTTTTGAAGGTCGAATGTCTATATCCAGAATGGCTATTAGTTTTCTTCCGGTTTGGTGCAGAGAAATGACCATCATATCTGACATGTAAACAAAAACCTGGTGAATGCCTCTTTGGTTCGTTCTGCTAAAATGAAGTAGATGCTTCACTTCAATTTGGAACTTTCCCTGCTATTTCGGTGCATAAAAAATTCGTTGCTAGTGATTCCTCACTCCTGGCGAGAAAATTGGCTAACTCAGTGATGCTGTCCTATACTTTACGAGCGAGTGCTCTGTGTATAGTTTTTGTACAAAAACAAATGTCGCTCCACTAAATCTTAATTTTAGCCGTTCGCGGCAAGCTAAGGCGCAGCGCTCGCTTTCTGTCGATGTCTTTGGGTGCCATTCTTCCTTGTTCAAATATCGTAGTGAACAGTAAATTTTATCAAAACACCCCTCCGTACTTCATTTCCTATCTAACTTATAAGATTAAGGTAACATAAAACCGTTCAATTGCTCGCACTCTACGCGAAAAACCAAGAAAAAGGCATCAATTACGAAAAACCCAACTGAAAAAGAAGGACAATTCATTATGTGTTACATGAGCTGATAAATGTGTTGATGAAGTGCATGGGAGTTTCTTACAACAAGGCGCCGTCCATGGTGCAAAACCAGGGAACGTTACCGAGGCGTTGTCTAACTGGTTTGTCCCTTTTTATCTGTTGCTCTTCGTTTACTGTGGACTTGGTGATCCCGTAATGTATCAAAAGAGGTTGCGTCTCTCATAAAATACTCAAATGTGTGCATTCAACGATCAACTTGAAGGTGATTCATCATGATCTTTCGTCGGCTTGGAAAAAAATGTCTAGGCTGCGATTATTTAAAATACTTTAATTCTTCTTTCTATCTTGGTACCCTCCATCAGGTGAAGCTTTCTTTTACTTTTAGTTTTTCACTTGGTTGTAAGCAAAGTTTAGACTTCATATCCAGCACAAAAGGGTGAAAATCAGCCTAGGATAACAGGACTTTCTGAAGCTTCATCCCTATGGAACAATGAGAGGCTGGTCATTCAGCGCGCATGCTCACTTCATGAGTTTCCCTCGCTTCTCAACAACTCCTTCCAATATCTGCTTGTGGTCTTCACTGATATTGGATGGTGATTGGTTTAGCGTTGGTTTTACATTATCCGGCCACACATGCGTACTACGCATTTAGGCTTTTATTGTGTTTTAATCTAAACAAAGATATAATTGAGTTGATTTGAAGATGTTTGTTTCATTTGTTTTTTCCTCTCCTCAAGGTACATTATCATAGCAAGTCAGCGGAGTAAGAAGAAATTGAGTAGCTTTCAACCTGTTTCCAGGTCTCTTCCGGTCTATCCTCTGTTTCTCTTCCAATCAGTCGGAAAAAAAAGTCTTGGCAATGTCTACATTTCAATCTTATCTACATTTCAGTGTATTACAAACCAATAAAAAATATTTATCTGAAAATAAGTAAGTATACACTGTGGAAGAAATAAATCCAAACTCTTTTGCAAAAAAAAAAAAAAAAAAGAAAAAAGTGGAACAAAACAGTACCATGAAATAAAAGTATTTCAAAATTATCCTACTCTATTCCTGTACATGTATTTTCACTTTGGAACATATTTGCACCTAACAGGCTTCCACTTGAGCCTGACATGTGACTGAACTGTCAGTACTTGTCCTATCAAAGCTATTTGAAGGTGTTTGTTTCATTTGCGTATTCCTCTCCTCAAGGTACATTACCATAGCAAGTCCTGAGAGTAAGAAGAAATTGAGTAGCTTTCAACCTTTTTCCACGTCTCTTCCGGTTTATCTTCTGTTTCTCTTTCAATGAGTCGGAAACAAAAAAAGTCTTAAAACGACAGCAACGACAGCAGAAGTCTTTACCGATAATGAGTTTAATAGAAATACTCGGTATCCATAGAGTAAGAGACATATTCTGGTTACAGTACCAGTTACAACTTTTATTACACGACTCGGGAAGTCAGAGGGCCAATAACTAAAATCAACCAATCAAAATGCTCTATTGCCGGTCAATATTCTCTCAATATTACATAGAACATTTTAAGTAATATTTCCTCACTAAAGTCATGTTATCACGACAACAAATTAATGTCAAATACTTAGTAATATTTGGTAATATACTATGGAAGTTTTTTAACCGTAAAGCTACATGGAATATGTTGTATACATTTTAATGTATACATTTCAATCTTACCAACATTTCAGTGTATTACAAAGCAACAAAAATATTTATCTGAAAAGTATACACTGTGCAAGAAATAAATCCAAACTCTTTACAAAAATGAAAATGGAACAAAACAGTACCATGAAAATAAAAGTATTTTAAAATTCTTCTACTCTATTCCTGTACATGTATTTTCACTTTGGAACATATTTACACCTAACAGGCTTCCACTTGAGCCTGGCATGTGACTGAACGGTCAATACTCTTGCTATCAAAGTTACAACTGGATAATGTACTTTCTCTTTCTATTTTTATTGTTTCCATAAAGTGTAGAAGGAACCATGTTTGTCTGTCAGTTGGCTGGTCATCTTTCATGGAGGAAGGCTTGACTTCCTCCATAAATGCCCTGCCGTCTTCATCACTAGCAAGAAAGTTCCCAGTCTTTTTAGACTCAATAGACATGTAATCACTCTGGTTGTTGACATGTTGAACCTCAAACAGGTATTTCATCTCAATGGGTTGATAGGCAACCAACTGCAAATGAAAATGTAGGTTTAAATTAACGACCGAAACTAAACAGTTGTAACTTTATTGCTAGTAACACAAGAATGAAATGATTGGTCAGGGTGGGGGATGTTTTACTACAGAATGGTTCAGGGTTATTCACCAAATTATCATTATCCATATAGAAGAACTAAGAATGCACACTTGGAAAGGGATTATAACTATTAATTTTTGTCCTCTGTTTTTATTAAATCTTTACCAGAGTAATTTGATTTTGGGAAGTTGCACTTTGAAGACAACAGAGATAATAAAGTCAACGCCACGGTATGTCACAAGTCACCTGTAAAAACACCCTGTTCCCTTCTGCACACAGGTAGTAATGGCTGCCATCCAAGTCACATCTAATGGTATTTGCTCCATAATGATAAGCTTTTTCTATGTAAAATTCTAGAGACATGGATAAAAAAGGAAAACAGTCAAATTTATTATGTGAGGAAAGTCAAATATGAGATGTAAATATAGCTTTATTTATAACATAACCAAAGTAAAGCGCGCGCTCTGATTGGTCAATTTAGCATCCCCCATTTGCCCATGGGTGTACGCTGCTGACGTGAGCAAATGCAAAGACTATATTTTTACGCTCGCGCTTGTTTTTTCTGGTCACGTAAGATTTGTTAAATAAAAGGGAACTCTTTGCTACAGTGTATCAATGTTATGTTATAAAACAAATGGTAAACACCACAGCGTACACTATTGAGTTATGGATGCACTTGGGAGGTTTGCTAAGCACTCAAGAAGCTAGAGTCGCTCTCGGCTATCGCCTCGAGCGACTCTTAGGCTTCTTTCGTGCTTAGCAACCTCCCGCGTGCATCCATAACTCAATAGTGTACGCTGTGGTGTTTACCATTTGTTAAGCAGTGCGGCGAATAACTGAGTGAACTTTTCTTAGTCAATTTACCTTTAATAAAAATTATATATTGATGTGATCAATGCAGTTGCATGCTGAATAATGTTCTAAAGCTGGGTTTAAAACAACGGGAAACTATAAGCTCAAAGCTAACGAAAAACTATTCTCGAATTTTTTACGTAATCAATAATTGCTTAAGTGAAAAAGTTTTGCATTACTGTATAAGGTAATTTTACTACAAAAACTGGTAATGCGGTTAGATTAGTGATGCCCTATTAATGGTCATGGATACTTGAGCTACATCTATAGAAGGTTTGCAATTAAACTCGTCGTCAGAATTGAAAATGAATGAAAAACTCCCCAAGTGTCTTTCCGGGTACATTACATCCACGATAGCGCCAATCTGGAAACTGGTTTAAATCTACTTGCATTGAAATGGGCACTGAGTCCGTTACATTTCTGTAGAAACCTCTCTTCTTTCGGATTATGCTGAATTATTTTAGACTATTCCACCATTTTACCTGCACAAAAGCTTCATAATAGCTTTTTGTGAGGGTCACGCCGTACCACAGGCTTATATTTACCTGTTGTATTGCCCCGATGGCTCCCAGAAAACTTTACAGGGATTTGAGGACCAGGTTCGCTTTCCGGCAAATCTGCCATCAGAAGGTTTCCACTTTTGTCGAGTCTGTGGTTGGGGATGTCCATTCGATAGCACGCGCTAATTTTAATTAACTATCGATAAAATTGAAAAAAGAAGGTTTTTTAAGATTCAACTCCAACTAAACACCACGCGACTGGAAATGAACTTCGCGGGCTTACTTCTCCAGTTGAAAAATTAAAGTACACCCTTTTTTTTTTTTTTTTTATAAAAACCGTCTAGTTAATCTATTGAACAATTATTCCACGAGCGCGCGTTGGATATAATCATCTCATATCCAACAAGAACGAGTGGGATAATTGTTTTATTAAAAACGTTAAATTAAATTTTTAAATTTTACTAAATTTTTAGCTCCTTTTTAATTTTAAGCTGACGCGTACGCTTACCATATTTGTAGATTATGGTGTATTGGCTCATATATCATAATGGCTAAGCCAATAAAAAGTCTTGAATTGCATTATCCAATGATCCAGTTTTTAATAAATAGATATATCTATACATATAGATTATCTAGACGTTTTTATAAAAAAGGGTATACTTTAATATTATATATATATAGATATAAGGTAAACAAACTGTAAACCTCTGTGTCGATTAAAGATACTGAAATAAATGAAAAGCGAAAGTCCTCTTTTTCTTTTTCTTTCTCTTTGCTTTTGCGCTACGCGTTTCATCGCCGTTGCGGCTCTTCAGGCACAGCAAAGTGCTATGCCTGCAGAGCCACAACAGCGGTGAAACGCGTAGCGCAAAAGTAAAAAAAAAAGAAAAAGAAAAAGAGGACTTTCGTTTTTCATTTATTTCAGTATATATATATATATATACTGAAATAAATATATAATAGTTTACATAAAATCCACGATTGGATGGTTGCAATGTTAAATTTAGAGTAAGTTTACCATACCTTCTCCATATTTTCTTTATAGCGGGTTTTTCTCCAAGCTTGATCTGTAGTCTCTAGTTTCTCCTGATCTTGATCGTTGCTGGTTGCAAATGGTATGGATACCTTTGGATTCGACGATCTATTTATACGGAAAGTTAAGTATGTCGAATATGTAAATGGCACCATGGGGGGTCCCTAAAGTCACGCGGTCTTCTTAGAAAATGAAAGGGTCAAATACTTCAGTCACTCGCACAGATTTCGATGTAAACTGACCCTTTATCGAGTAAAACTAGTTTATATGGCTGCCAATCGAGCATGCAGTTGGAAATGCTCGTGATTCTGTTAGAAGGAGAAGAGTATCTTTGAAATAATTAGAAGGAACAAGTCACGCAAATCAGGAATCTAAAAAATTTCCAAAATAGACTCTTAAAAGATATTCTTAATTGGTTGGAAGATATATCTTTAAGAAACTGAAAAACTGAAAAACTGAAACTTCCTTTTTGTCACTGCTGTTCGAAATAAGCCGACATAATTGATTCTTGTTAAATAGATAATGTATTTTGGGGTTGTCACGCAACTGGCTGCATAACATTCACTCCTCCATCAAAGAGGGGAATGTTTAACAGGTCAAAAACATAGATTCAGTTTTATTTGCTCTGATTAAAGAAATGGAGATGAATGTTATATTTAAGTAGTAATATCAGCCACAGAAGATGTGAAATATTAGAATCTATCTGAAAGATCCATCTGAAAGATATCTGAAAGATATCTGAAAGATATCTGAAAGATATCTGAAAGATATCTGAAAGATATCTGAAAGATATCTGAAAGATATCTGAAAGATATCTATCTGAAAGATCCATCTGAAAGATGCAAGTGTCAATTCTGTTTGAAAATGAAAATATTTTATTAATCTTTTTTATTTGCGGAAACAAGTCGAATGATTTTCCAATTCCGCTATCTTACGATTAAGTCTCTGTGATGCATAACGTTGAATTTTGTGAGCGCTAAGAATTATCGAATTCTAGTGAAAATATAAAAAGATAATAAAAAATTAGAATGAAATAAAATAGACAAGGCCATTAACTCAGCAAACTTGCCAATGAAGAGTCTGTCACCGCAAACTGTCTCGATATTGATTATTTTCCATTCCCTTTTATTTCTTGTTTCTCCTCTTTTCAAATAATTGTGAACAATTTCTTCTGGATTTTTGTGAACACTTAAAACGGGAGTGCTAGACTCTTGTTTTAGGGCTTGAATTTCATCATCAGCGAATTTCTTAAAGCAGAGAATGCATTCACATTCTCTTTGACAAAAGATTGAATTCAAAGAAATAATCATGTTATTGTTAAGTTTTGGACACTTAGCTTTAAGAGCTTTATTCGAACCGGCATGTGGATTTTCTTTTCAATTCGTGAATAATTGGAGAGATTTAATGAAAACGTTCAAACGAATGACGAAAACTTATACTTTTTCTACCAGAACTGGCTTACAAGCGTTCACGCAACATGAAGCATGATACATAAAATGTAGTTTTATAGAACTATTGGATCTCTGTGTGAATTTAAATCACGAAAGGCTAAGTCAGAGGTGAACTTCGTCGCTCACATTGTGAACAAACCAGGATCTAAACTGCTTGATTTTAATTCGAGAACTGCGCATTTGATTGATGGAGAGCTTAGTGATGGTTTTGATTGTTACCTTATCAGGCTACGCGCGGAATATTCGTTGGAATCACGCACCAAACAAATAACCTACAGTTGAACCGATTTTTAACAGATGTTGTTAATTGTGACACTGACGCACTATAACAGAACTGAGCGATTGGTTTAATTCACTGAAGTTATGTAGAAGAAATAAAATAAAATGAAAGTATCATAGCAGAAGTTCATGGTGCCATTTATTGTTTGCCCATTTTCACATCGAGAACCGTAAGGCAAAACCCAAGGTAATCGCAATTACTAATCAGAACAAAGGGGAAAACAGAAGAGCGCAAGCCTCCATAAGAACTCTGAAGCTAACCTGCGAAAAAAACTTTCTCAAATTTCAAATGGTTTTGGTATTGCATTTAATTGGATAACAACATAGCAGATTTCTAGACTTATTTCAGAGGGTAATTGAGCAAAACCAATGAGAGCAATCTAATGTAATTTTCAACATTCAAAGAGATGTTGCTCCGTTTATGGGTAGTTGAATTTCTCTGGCTCAGTATGGTCCTGGAGTTTGAACAAAATCTCATGAAACTGATCATTTTGTTTTTTGGCTGGCTAGTTTTGCAGTAGTGTCGCATTTGTTTTCTTTTGAAGAAAAAAAAACATTGACAAATATGTACGGTGCATTGAAAGGTTTACTGATGTGAAAAATGTCAGACTACAGCGTGTATAGTAAGGAATTATTAATATTATCCTCATTTTCCGCCAGATCATCTTAGCTGACATAAAAGGGAAATGAATAACAGTGAATGGTGGTAATGTATTCTCCTCAGTTTGCTCTTTTCTCTCTGTATATCCTTTTAGTCGAAGAGCTGAAACTAATGATTACTTGGTTTAAAAAGTCGAATGTCTTGAGCCAGAATGGCGATTAGTTTTCTTCCGGTTCGGTGCGGAGAAAAGAGCATCATATCTGACATGTAAACAAAAACCTGGTGAATGGCTATGTGGTTCGCTCTACAAAAATGAATTAGAAAGTAAAGCTTTCTCCTGCTATTTCAGTGCACATGTACCAACATTTTAACTTCGTTACTAGTGATTCCTCACTCCGAGGCAAGAAAATGCGGCTAACTCAGTGATGCAGTCATATACTTTGCACAAAAAATACGATTTTTTCTGCATCCATGTACCAATAATAATAATAATACTTTATTTACCCACGTATCACCTAAGAACTAATAGCTCGTTTAAAACATGAACGTGAAACTAATTACAAATAATGAGCTAATAAGAACTAATATCAAAAGGTGAGATAAAAATATTGAAAAGCTATATATTATCTAATTTATATATTATCTATATATTATCCAACATTTTAATTTCGTTGCTAGTGATTCCTCACTCCGGGTAAGAAAATGTGGCTGACTTAGTGATGCTGTCGTATATTTAACGAAGTGGTCTGTGTATAGTTGTTATACAAAAACACATGTCGTTCACTTAAATCTAAATTTTACCCTTTGATGGCAAGCTAAGACGCAACGCTCGCTCGCTGTCGATGTTTTTGGGTGCCAGTCTTCCTCGTGCAAATATCGTAGTGAACACTAAACGCTCCCCCTTCTCTTTCTATCGCAAATTTTATCAAAGCACCCTATGCGAAAAACCAAGAAAAGGGCATCAATTACGCAAAACTGCGTTAAAGAAGAACGAGACAATTCATTGTGTGTTATATGATCGGGTAAATATGTTGATGAAGTGGGAGTTTCGTAAAACATGGCGCTGTCTATGACACATTATTACACGACTCGGGCAGTCAGAGGGCCAATAACTAAAATCAACCAATCAAAATGCTCTATTGCCGGTCAATATTCTCTCAGTATTGGACCGGGCACTGTCCCGAATGGTCCCGAATGATATTGCACTTGTGTCCCTTTGAACTTCAGTCGTATAATAAATCTCTTATTAACCAAGCTTGTTCGGGACCGTACTAGAAGAATATCGGCCCTAGGTCTTTTTTGTACGGACCTCGCTGCGCTCGGTCCGTACAGTCAAGACCTCGGGCCAATATTCTCCCAGTACGGCCCTCGCGCTTGGTTAATAAGATATATATACCAGCAAGGGTAAACAAAGGCCCTCTCTAACAGGCTTGTCCTTTTTTCTCTTTTTCTCACTGATTATTGTGGTGTTGGTGTTCCCGCAATCAATCATCAATCAATCAATCCTTTATTTAAACACGTGACACCTAGGAGTACAGAAGCTCTCGTTAAAACGTGTACGTGTATGTACAATTAGAAATAAAACATAATTTCTGTAAGAATACAAATAATAAGTAGATCTATTAAATAACTGAAAACAGGATCGAAGATCATGGACAAGAGCTATTAATAAAAAGTTACAATATTAACAATCAAACAACAACAAACATATGAAACATATGTGTGAACTGCGGTTATGAGACGTATATGAGAACGATCCTTCGCAGTAAAGCACTATTTGAGCAATAGTGAAAATCAGACCTGAAAAAAATTTCAGGCCTGTACGGGATTCGAACCACTGACCTCTGCGATACTAGTGCAGCGCTCTACCAATTGAGCTAACAAGCCAACTGGGAGCAGGCCATCAAATTAATTCGATATAAACCCGTAGATGATAAATCAAACAACAACAAACATATGAAACATATGTGTGAACTGCGGTTATGAGACGTATATGAGAACGATCCTTCGCAGTAAAGCACTATTTGAGCAATAGTGAAAATCAGACCTGAAAAAAAGTCTCAACTTATTCCAAAACTCACCATGATGTTTAGTGTTTGACGATGCCTCCATGCAGAACGCCTTCAACCCTTTTCGTTTCAGGGATGTGACCTTGTTTCTCTGTTTCTTGAATTCCTCCCAAGAGGTTGTTGTTGGGCTCTTTGCATGTTTCTTAAACAGTCGATTACGACGAGAGATTTCGCGTTGAATTAATGGAGTTATCCATGGCAATTGATCACCTCTGACCCGTTTTTTCTTTATTGGTGCGTGTTTGTCCAACACTTCAGTGTACAATTGAGCCCAATGGTGCCATAGATCATCAACGTCGTCATAAATGTAAGCAGAACTCCAGGGAACAGTTTTTAGGTCATTTTTTTTTTTTTTGTGAAGAAAGATGTTCGTCTGCCATGAAATACTCAAATGAGTGCATTCAATCGATCAACTTGAAGGTGCTTAATCGTGATCTTTCGTCGCCTTGGAAACTAATGTCTAGGCAGCGATTATTTAGAATGCCTTACTTCTTCTTGTCTTTCTTTCTAGCTTCTGTTTCTCTTTCAATCAGTCGAAAACAAAAACTTGTAGCTCTGATACCCTCCGTCTGGTGAAGCTTTCTTTTAATTTTAGTTTTTCATTTGATTGTAAGCAAAGTTAAGACTTCATTTCCGGCACAAGAGGCTGAAAATCAGCCTAAGATGACAAGACTTTCTCAAGCTTCATCCCTATGGAACACTGAGAGGGTGCTCACCTCATGAATTTCTCTCACTACTCAACAACTCCTTCCATATATCTGCTTGTGGTCGTAATTGATGTTAGATGGCGATTGGAATTCCAGAATTGATAATTTTACTTTAAGCAGAAATTTTTCATTAATTTCTAACTGTATTTTTTCTTTCTATTTTTGCTTTTTGAATTTCTAGTTTTAGAGGACCACAATGAGAACTATTCGTTTTACCAGTAATTGTGTAATCCAATTAAGTCATTATTATTATAATTATTATTATTATTATTATTATTATTATTATTGGTTTAGTCTTGGCCACACATGCAGAGTGCACTTTTAGACTTTTATTGTGTTTTAACCTAGACAAAGCTATAATTGAGTTGATTTGAAGGTGTTCGTATGATGCACGATCCTCGCAGTAGAGAGGATCGTGTTGGCTTGTTAGCTCAATTGGTAGAGCGCTGCACTAATATCGCTGAGGTCAGTGGTTCGAATCCCGTACAGGCCTGATTTTTTTCAGGTCTGATTTTCGCTATTGCATAAATAGCGCTCTCTACTGCGAGGATCGTGCATCATACGTATCTATAACCGCAGTTCAAAATATATGAACTTCATATATTCATCGTATTTGAAGGTGTTCGTTTCATCTGTTTTTTTCTCTCCTTAAGGTACATTACCATAGCAAGTCAGAGTAAGAAGAAGTTGAGTAGCTTTCAACCTATTTCCATATCTCTTCCGGTCTATCCTCTGTTTCTCTTTCAATCAGTCGGCAACAAAAAAGTCTTAAAACGACAGCAACAACAACAGAAGTCTTTACCAATAATGAGTTTAATAGAAATACTCGGTACCCACAAAGTAAACGACATATTCTGGTTCCAATACCAGTTACAACTTATATTACCTAGAACATTTTAAGCAATATTTCCTTACTTGAATTGAAGTCATGTCAGTACAACAACAAATTAACGTTAAATACTTAGTAATACTTGATGATATACTATGGAAGTTTTTTAACCGTAAAGCTACATGAAATATCTTTTATACACTTCAATGTATACAGTCAATCTTACTTACATTTCATTGTATCACAAACCAATAAAAAATATCAATCTGAAAAGAAGTAAGTATACACTGTGCAAGAGATAAATCCAAACTCTTTACAAAAAAAAAAAAAAAAAATGGAACAAAACAGTACCATGAAAAAAAAGCATTTCAAAATTCTCCTACTCTATTACTGTACATGAATTTCCACTTTGAAACATATTTACACCTAACAGGCTTCCACTTGAGCCTGGCATGTGACTGAACGGTCAATACTCTTGCTATCAAAGTTACAACTGGATAATGTACTTTCTCTTTCTATTTTTATTGTTTCCATAAAGTGTAGAAGGAACCATGTTTGTCTGTCAGTTGGCTGGTCATCTTTCATGGAGGAGTGCTTGACTTCCTCCATAAATGCCCTGCCGTCTTCATCACTAGCAAGAAAGTTCCCAGTCTTTTTAGACTCAATAGACATGTAATCACTCTGGTTGTTGACATGTTGAACCTCAAACAGATATTTCATCTCGATAGGTTGATAGGCAACCAACTGCAAATGAAAATGTAGGTTTAAATTAACGACCGAAACTAAACAGTTGTAACTTTATTGCTAGTAACACAAGAATGAAATGATTGGTCAGGGTGGGGGATGTTTTACTACAGAATGGTTCAGGGTTATTCACAAAATTATCATTATCCTTATAGAAGAACTAAGAATGTACACTTGGGAAGAGATTATAATGATTAATTTTTGCCCTCTGTTTTTATTAAATCTTTACCAGAGTAATTTGATTTTGGGAAGTTGCACTTTCAAGACAGCATAGATAATAAAGTGAACGCCACGGTATGTCACAACTCACCTGTAAAAACACCCTGTTCCCCTCTGCACACAGGTAGTAATGGCTGCCATCCAAGTCATACCTAATGGTATTTGCTCCATAATGATAAGCTTTTTCTATGTAAAATTCTAGAGACATGGATAAAAAAGGTAAACAGTCAAAAATATTATTTGAGGAAAGTCAAATATAAGATGTAAATATAGCTTTATGCAGTGCGGCGAATAACTGGGTGAACTTTTCTTAGTCAATTTACCTTTAATAAAAATTAGATATTGATGTGATCAATGCAGTTGCATGCTGAATAATGTTCTGTAGCTGGGTTTAAAACAACGGGAAACTATAAGCTCAAAGCTAACGAAAAACTATTCTCGAATTTTTTACGTAATCAATAATTGCTTAAGTGAAAAAGTTTTGCATTACTGTATAAGGTAATTTTACTACAAAAACTGGCAATGTGGTTAGATTAGTGATGCCCTGTTAATGGTCATGGATACTTGAGCGACATCTATAGAAGGTTTGCAATTAAACTCGTCGTCAGAATTGAAAATGAATGAAAAACTCCCCAAGTGTCTTTCCGTGTACATTACATGCACGATAGCGCCAATCTGGAAACTGGTTTTAATCTACTTGCATTCAAATGGGCACTGAGTCCGTTACATATCTGTAGAAACCTCTCTTCTTTCGGATTATGATGGATTATTTTAGACTATTCCGCCATTTTACCTGCACAAAAGCTTCATAATAGCTTTTTGTGAGGGTCACGCCGTACCACACGCTTATATTTACCTGTTGTATTGCCCCGATGGCTCCCAGAAAACTTTACAGGGATTTGAGGACCAGGTTCGCTTTCCGGCAAATCTGCCATCAGAAGGTTTCCACTTTTGTCGAGTCTGTGGTTGGGGATGTCCATTCGATAGCACGCGCTAATTTTAATTAACTGTCGATAAAATTGAAAAAAGAAGGTTTTTTAAGATTCAACTCCAACTAAACGCCACGCGACTGGAAATGAACTTCGCGGGCTTACTTCTCCAGTTGAAAAATTAAAGTACACCCTTTTTTTTTATAAAAACGTCTAGTTAATCTATTGAACAATTATTCCACGAGCGCGCGTTGGATATAATCATCTCATATCCAACAAGAACGAGTGGAATAATTGTTTTATTAAAAACGTTAAATTAAATTATTCAATTTTACTAAATTTTTAGCTCCCTTTTAATTTTAAGCTGACGCGTACGCTAACCATATTTGTAGATTATGGTGTATTGGCTCATATATCATAATGGCTAAGCCAATAAAAAGTCTTGAATTGCATTATCCAATGATCCAGTTTTTAATAAATATATATATCTATACATATAGATTATCTAGACGTTTTTATAAAAAAGGGTATACTTTAATATTATATATATATATAATGTAAACAAACTGTAAACTTCTGTGTCGAATAAAGATACTGAAATAAATGAAAAACGAAAGTCCTTTTTCTTTTTCTTTCTCTTTGCTTTTGCGCTACGCGTTTCATCGCCGTTGCGGCTCTTCAGGCACAGCAAAGTGCTATGCCTGCAGAGCCACAACAGCGGTGAAACGCGTACCGCAAAAGCAAAAAGAAAGAAAAAGAAAAAGAGGACTTTCGTTTTTCATTTATTTCAGTATATATATACAATACTTTACATAAAATCCACGATTGGATGGTTGCAATGTTAAATTTATAGTAAGTTTACCATACCTTCTCCATATTTTCTTTATAGCGGGTTTTTCTCCAAGCTTGATCTGTAGTCTCTAGTTCCTCCTGATCTTGATCGTTGCTGGTTGCAAATGGTATGGATACCTTTGGATTCGACGATCTATTTATACGGAAAGTTAAGTATGTCGAATATGTAAATGGCCACCAGGGGGGGTCCCTAAAGTCACGCGGTCTTCTTAGAAAATGAAAGGGTCAAATACTTCAGTCACTCGCACAGATTTCGGAATAAACTCAGCTTTTATCGAGTAAAACTAGTTTATATGGGTGCCAATCGAGCATGCAGTTGGAAATGCTCGTGATTCTGTTCGAAGGAGAAAAGTATTTTTGAAATAATTAGAAGGAACAAGTCACGCAAATCAGGAGTCTAAAAAATTTCCAAAATAGACTCTTAAAAGATATTCTAAATTGGTTTGAAGATATATCTTTAAGAAACTGAAAAACTGAAAAACTGAAACTTCCTTTTTGTCACTGCTGTTCGAAATAAGCCGACATAATTGATTCTTGTTAAATAGATAATGTATTTTGGGGTTGTCACGCAACTGGCTGCATAAAATTCAGTCCTCCATCAAAGAGGGGAATGTTTAACAGGTCAAAAACATAGATTCAGTTTTATTTGCTCTGAATAAAGAAATGGAGATGAATGTTATATTTAAGTAGTAATATCAGCCACAGAAGATGTGAAATATTAGAATCTATCTATGGAAGATTTCAAACATCGGAAAGATGCAAGTGTGAATTCTGTTTGAAAATGAAAATATTTTATTAATCTTTTTTATTTGCGGAAACAAGTCGAATGATTTTCCAATTCCGCTATCTTCCAATTAAGTATCTGTGATGCATAACGTTGAATTTTGTGAGCGCTAAGAATTATCGAATTCTAGTGAAAATATAAAAAAAGAAATAAAAAATTAGAATGAAATAAAATAGACAAGGCCATTAACTCAGCAAACTTGCCAATGAAGAGTCTGTCACCGCAAACTGTCTCGATATTGATTATTTTCCATCCCCTTTTATTTCTTGTTTCTCCTCTTTTCAAATAATTGTGAACAATTTCTTCTGGATTTTTGTGAACACTCAAAACGGGAGTGCAAGACTCTTGATTTATGGCTTGATTTTCATCATCAGCGAATTTCTTAAAGGAGAGAATGCATTCACATTCTCTTTGACAAAAGATTGAATTCAAAGAAATAATCATGTTATCGTTAAGTTTTGGACACTTAGCTTTAAGAGCTTTATTCGAACCGGCATGTGGATTTTCTTTTCAATTCGTGAATAATTGGAGAGATTTTATGAAAACGTTCAAACGAATGACGAAAACTTATACTTTTTCTACCAGAACTGGCTTACAAGCGTTCACGCAACATGAAGCATGATACATAAAATGTAGTTTTATAGAACTATTGGATCTCTGTGTGAATTTAAATCACAAAAGGCTAAGTCAGAGGTGAACTTCGTCGCTCACATTGTGAGCAAACCAGGATCTAAACTGCTTGCCGGATTTTTGTTCGAGAACTCCGCATTTGATTAATGGAAAGCTGAAAGATGGTTTTGATTGTTGCCTTATCAGGCTCTGCGCGGAACCTTCGTCGGAATCACGCACCAAACAGTGAAGTAAACTACAGTTGGACCGATTTTTAACAGTTGTTGTAAATTGTGACATACACACCAAAACAGGACCGAGTGATTGGTTTAATTTACTGCAGTTTTATAGAAAAAAATCAAATAAAAATAAAGTATGATAGCAGAAGTTCAAAATGCCATTTATTGCTTGCTCATTTTCCATGAGATCCGTAAGGCAAAACCCAAGGTAATCGCAATTGCTAATCAGAACAAAGGTGAAAGCAGAAGAACGCAAACCTCCCTAAAAACTCAAAGCTAACCTGCCAAAAAAAAAACTGTGCCAAATTTAAAATGGATTTGGTATTGCATTTGATTGGATAACAACCTGGCAGAAGATTTCTATACCTATTTCAGAGAGTAATTGAGCAAAACCAGCGAGAGCAATCTAATGTAATTTTCAACATTCAAAGAGATGTTGCTCTATTTATAAGGGGTTGAACCTCTCTGGCTCAGTATAGTCCTGGAGTTTGAACAAAATCTTATGAAACTGATCATTGTTTTGGCTGGCTGGTTTTGCAGTAGTGTTCCCTTTGTTTTCCGTTGAAGAAAAACCTGGTGAATGGCTCTGTGGTTCGCTCTGTAAAAATGAAGTGTAAGCTTCACTTTTGAAGCTTTCCCCTGCTATTTCATTGCACATGTACCAACATTTTAATTTGGTTGCTAGTGATTCCTCACTCCGAGCAAGAAAATTTGGCTAACGCAGTGATGCAGTCGTATACTTTGCAGAAAAAAATACGTTTTTTCGACATACATGTACCAACATTTTTATTTCGTTGCTACTGATTCCTCGTTCCGGGTAAGAAAATGTGGCTAACTCGTTGATGCTTTCGTATACTTTACGAGCAAGTGATCTGTGTATAGATTTTAATTTCCACAAAAACACATTTCGTTCGCCTAAATCTAAATTTTAGCCGTTGGTGGCAAGCTACGGGTCAACGCTCGCTCGCTGTCGATCTCTTTGGCTTCCAGTCTTCCTTGTTCAAATATCGTAGTAAACAGTAGACGCTCTCCAGTCTCCTCTTTCTATCGCAACACAAATTTTATCAGAGCACCCTCTGCGAAAAACTAAGAAAAAGGCATCAATTACGCAAAACCACGTTGAAGAAGAACGAGACAATTGATTGTGTATTACATGATCGGGTAAATATGTTGATGAAGTGGGAATTTCTTAAAACATGGCGCCGTCTATGACGCAATACCAGGGAGGGTTACCAAGGTCCTCTCTTAAGTTTTTTTTTTTTAGTCTTTTTCTCACTGTTTATTGTGGTGTTGGTGTTGCCGCAATGTAAGTAAAGAGGTTGCGTCGCTCATGAAATACTCAAATGTGTGCATTCAATCGATGGACTTGAAGGTGATTGTAATTAGTAAAAAATGTTGGGCTACTTGCAAAGCTACGCCACTCTGTACGTCGACAAATACTATTGAAAAGCTAACAGTCTCTAATCCATCCTTATTTAACCTATGATCTTGCTGCCTGGGGATCAGGCATGCAAGAGTTATCTTAATAAAATTCTTATTCTTCAGAAAAGAGCCCTTCGTCTGCTGTACTTCGCAGACTGGCATGACCATGCAATTCCTTTATTTCTTAAAGCAAACGTACTTCCGATAGCTTTTCTTTATTACGAGTCCGTATCAACTTTAATACACCATATCAATAATGACAAAGCCCCAGCAAACATACTAAATCTATTTCAGAAAGCGTCTAATATTCATTCATACAGTACACAATCTTTTACGTCTGGAAAGTTTTATGTCAAAAGTTCGAGACTAGAAATACAAAACAGTCCCTTCTCTCGGATCGGAGTAAAGCTGTGGAATAAGATACCAAGCTGTATAACGGACCTCCCAAAGAAAGCTTTGAAAAAATTCCTTCGCAAATTGCTATTTGATATCTTAGAAAAAGAGGATAACTATATTCAAATCCCCATGATCATTAAAAAAGTAGGTACATAGATACACCTCCTAAGTTTAAATGTCTTCTTATCTTTTTCTGTATGACTCTCTGACTGTGGGACTGTAAATAACGACTCCTTGTCCTAAGACATCATGAGACGATTTATGTTATTCAGGTACTTGTCTTGCCCCGCCACGATTAGCTTTCTAGCTATTTGCGGGGCAAACTATCCCACTGTTATTTTACGTAAAAGTAAATTGTTGTTGTTAAATTGTTGTTGTTGATTGATCGTGATTTTTCGTCGCCTTCGAAACAAGTGAGGGGAATGAGTTTCCCTCACCACTCAACAACTCTTTCCAATATCTGCTTGTGGTCTTAATTGATGTTAGATGGTGATTGGAACTCCATAAGCAGAAATTTGCAATTAATTTATAATTGTATTTTTCTTTGCATTTTTACTCTTTGAATTTGTAGTTTTAGAGGACCACAATGAGAACTACTGGTTTTACAACTGATTGTGTGATCCAATAAAGGCATTATTATTATTATAATTAATATTATCATAGGTTTAGTCTTGGTCACACATGCATACTGCGCTTCTAGGCTTTTATTGTATTTGAACCTAAACAAAGCTATGATTGAGTTGATTTGAAGGTGTTCGTTTCATTTGTTTTTGCTTCTCCTCAAGGTACATTACGATAGCAAGTCAGAGTAAGAAATTGAGTAGCTTTCAACCTTTTTCCACGTCTCTTCCGGTCTATCCTCTGTTTCTCTTTCAATGAGTCGGAAGCAAAAAAAGTCTTAAAACGGCAGCAACAACAACAGAAGTCTTTACCGATAATCCTTTTAATAGAGATACACCGGTACTCATAGGGTAAGCGAAATATTCTGGTTACACTACCAGTTACAACTTATATCACCTAGAACATTTTAAGTAATGTTTCCTTACTTGAAGTCTTCTTATTACAACAAAAAATTAATGTGAAATACTTAGTAATACTTGATGATATACGAACGATGTATTTTAACTGTAAAGCTACGTGAAATATCTTTTAGACATTAAGTACAATGTAGTGTATCACAAACCAATAAAAAATCATATTAATCTGAAAAGAAGTAAGTATACATGTGCAAGAAATAAATCCAAACTCTTAAAAAAAAAAGATATGAAACAAAACAGTATCATGAAAAAAAAAGCGTTTTAAAATTCTTCTACTCTATTCCTGTACATGTATTTTCACATTGGAACATATTTACACCTAACAGGCTTCCACTTGAGCCTGACATGTGACTGAACAGTCAATACTTGTGCTATCAAAGTTACAACTGTGTAACGTGCTTTCTCTTTCTATTTTCACTGTTTCCACAGCATAGTGTATAAGGAACCATGTTTGTCTGTCAGTTGGCTGGTCATCTTTCATGGAGGAGTGCTTGACTTCTCCATATATACCTTGCCATCTTCATCACTAGCAAGGAAGTTCCCAGTCTTTTAGACTGAATAGGCATGTAATCACTCTAGTTGTTGACAAGTTGAACCTCACACAGGTATTTCATTTCAATGGGCTGATTGGCAACCGACTGCAAATACAAATGTAGGTTTGAATTAACGAACTAAACCTAACAGTTGTAACTTTACTGCTAGTAGCACAAGAATGAAATGATTGGTCAGGGTGGGGGATGTTTTGCTACAGAATGGTTCAGGGTTATTCCACAAATTATCATTATCCATATAGAAGAACTAGGAATGTACACCTGGGAAGGGATTACAATGGATAATTTTTGCCCTCTGTTTTTGTTCAATCTTTACCAGAGTAATTTGTTTCTGGGAATTTGCACTGGGAAGACAACAGAGGTAATAAAGTCAGAACCACGGTATGTCACAACTCACCTGTAAAAACACGGCGGTTCAACCAGTCCCAGCATCCTACAGCCAACTGTGCCCTACTTGATGCCAAATTACGCCACGTAGCTTCACGTGAGTCAGTCAGGGTGGACGCTCAAGAACTTCAAGAGCTCTCAAGGAGACGTACTAGATCTAAAGCCAGTGATCTAAAGTTTTCCATCTCTTTTTAACCCGACGCTAAAATAGATGGTATGTTTTTTTTGGTTATATAGTTCTTATGAAGTGTAAATAACGTGATATTCGGTCTAACGAGCATTTTGGGCCTAGGTTTCGATGATCGGCAAACTGGTTTCCCGCTGATCGACTGAAAAAGATTCAATGCAATGAATTTTGATCTATTTGGAGGCTCCTAGAATCTAACCAATTAGAGCCGAACAGATCTTACAAGCTGTAGCGGTTGCTCTCAAGGTCAGATAGTACTGGTAATAGTAGTATTTCTCTAGATTACTTTCTACCTTCGCGGGTGCCTTTCGAGAAAAATTCTTACATTTCGTGTTTCCGCGCGACATGGAGACATTAAGTTTGTAGACATGTCTCCTCGTTTGGCTAGGCCTTTAGTTTTTAAATCAAAATGATTAAAGCAACATTTCATTAAAGAATTTCCGGTAAAGCCTAAACGAGCGAGGGTTGTTATTAATGTTGTTTTGTTTAATCGCGTTTCATATGCCACCGTTTGGCATCAGATTTTAATAGTTATAATTACTAGTGGCCAGAAAGTTTCCAAGGTTGAAAAAACCGCTACAAAAGGCGATCCGAGTACACTGTTTCAAATTATTATGACTCCGTCCATTTTATTTCCCATTGCACAGTGGAAAATCCGTCACGTCTACAAACCCTGATAATTTGCTCAAATAAATGGGAATTGAGATCAACAAAGGTTCGCAAAGCTAGGGAAAAAGCAAAACCAGTATTAACAGAATGAAATCTTTTGGGTACTTGTTAATAACCTAAGAAACAAGTGAATAGATCATAGTTACTAACTATGAATAGATGAACGATCACATATTTGAACTACGAAACTGTACCCCTCGAGCAGAAAGCCTGCGACAATGAAATACGATAAAGAATAAATCAATAAACAAAATTTTTGCCATGGAGCTTCTTGCGTTTTTCCGTTAATACATGCAGCGCCTCCAAAACATTTAAAGGCTGAACTGTTGAAGAAAGACTGAAGCCGGAGGTAGGGATGTTTCAACTTTTTTGTTTTAACCATATCATAACTGATTTATCGTTTATAGATGAATAGAAAATAACTACAGAGCAGAATTAACGAAATTTCGAGCAATCGAGCACATGTTAACGAGAATGCGAGCATGCGAACAGTTGCAAAACTTTTACGAGCACGACCAAGCGAGCACCCGTGTAATTTTTGCGAGCAATTCGAGCAAAGGCCAAATAATGCGAGCACTTGTAAATTGAATAGGACCATTCGATACCCCTAAGACTGCCACCCAAAGACATCGACAGCGAGCGAACTTTGCGCCTTAATTAGCTTGCTACCAACAGCTAACATTTAGATTTAGGCTAACGACATGTATTTTTGTAGAAAATTTATACACAGACTACTTGCTCGTAAACGTATACGACAGCATCGACGAGTTAGCCACATTTTCTTGCCCCGGAGTGGGGTATCACTCGCAACGAAGTTAAATGCTGGTACAGGTGCACTGAAATAGCCGAGGGGAAAGCTTCAAAAGTGAAGCTTCCAATTCATTTTTGCAGAGCGAACCACATAGCCATTCACCAATGTTTCGTTAAAAATGAATGAGAATCACGTGATTTAGAACACTGATTGAAATTTAAGCTTTGTTACATCACATTTCAGTTGGTAAATCAATTCAAAAGGAAAGGTCTAGTGTAAGTTGCTAACCCGAAACAAGCCTTTAAGCTAACCTTGAGCTATTTTGGAGTGAAATCATTGTATGAGAAATTAGTTATACATAGATACAAACGATTTTGTATCGTCCTTTTGCCAGATCGAATACTTGCAATATGGTCTAAATAAACAACAGTCAAAGTATACGATTTGTGGTCGATCAGTTCGTCGGCATTACTTTCTACTTGGAACACCAGGCTTTTGTTTACAAGTCAGATATGATGGTCCTTTCTCCGCATCGAACCAGAAGAAAACTAATCGCCATTCTGGATAAAGACTTTCGACTTTTAAAACCCAAGCGATCATTAGTTTCAATTCTTCGAGTAAAAGGACATACAGAGAGAAAAGAGCAAAAGAGAATACATTATCACCATTCAGTGCTGTTTATTTCGCTTTTATGTCAGTTATGTCAGTTATGAGAATTTGGCGGAAAATAAGGATATTATTCAGTAATAATTCCTTTGCTACACACGCTGTAGTCTGGAATTTTTTTACATCAGTAAACCTTTCAATGCACTGTACACATTTGTCATTGTTCTTTTTTCTTCAACAGAAAACAAATACAACACTACCGCAAAAACCAGCCAGCCAAAAAAAGTGATCAGTTTCATAAGACTTTGTTCAAACTCCAGTTCTATACTGAACAGAGGTTCAACTCCTTATGAATAGAGCAACATCTCTTTGAATGTTGAAAATTACATTAGATTACTCTCACTGGTTTTGCTAAATTACTCTCTGAAATAGGTCTAGAAATCTTCAGCTATGTTGTTATCCAGTCAAATGCAATACCAAATCCATTTGAAATTTGACACAGTTTTTTTCACAGGTTAATTTTGAGTTCTAATGGAGGTTTACGCTCTTCTGTTCCTGGCATCGCTCTCTGGAAGTATGTTGACGATACCACTATCTCGGAGACGATAAGCAAGAACCAAGACAGTCACATTCAAGCTGCTGTTGACATCCTAGCAAGCCGTGCGACCGAGGATAAGTTTCAGTTAAACGAGACGAAATGCAAAGAACTGCTCATAAACTTTAACACTAACATCCCTAATTCTTTCGATCCAGTTGTTGTTAGTGGCAAGCCCATTGACCTAACTACTAGTGCCAAAATACTAGGCCTTAACATCTCTAATGATTTGAAATGGAATTGTCACATTAACTCCATTATTAAGAAAGCTAAAAAGCGCTTGTATTGCTTATCTCAGCTTAAACGCTCTGTTCTTGGTACCCGTGAGTTAGTCCAGTTTTTCTGCACTTGTATTCGTCCGATTACGGAGTATGTATGTCCTGTCTTCCATGACAGCCTTCCCGTGTACCTCTCCAACGAACTTGAAGAAATACAAACGCGTGCTACGCGCATTATTTTTCCTCTTTACTCATATAATGAGGCCTTGGCTGAATCAGGCCTGACTAAACTTTCAGATCGCCGCCAGAAACTAGTTGATAAACTATTCAAGAATGTTTTACAGAATCAACAGAACAAGCTCCACGAACTTCTTCCTACTCGCAACACATGTACCTTTAACCTAAGAAATATGCGGAAGTTTAAGCCAGTTTTTAAGACGAACAGGTTTCGTAATAGTTTTATTACCTTCAATGCCCTTAAGGCTTGAACGGTTTTATACAACCGTTTTTTTTTTTTAGAACACATATATTTAGTGTTCTTATTGCTGTTTTAATACATTTAGTCTAATGTAATTATCAATGCTTGAAACTTGTAAATAATCGCATAATTCAACTTTTGGTTGCAAATCGGTTATTAATAAACTATATATCTCATATCTATCTATCTATCTTCTGTTTTCCCCTTTGTTCCTGATTAGCAGTTGTGATTACCTTCGGTTTTACCTTACGGTTCTCAATGTGAAAATGGGCAAACAATAAATGGCACCTTGAACTTCTGCTATCATACTTTATTTTTATTTGATTTTTCTATAAAACCGTTTTAAACCACTCACTCAGTCCTGTTATGGTGTGTATGTCACAATTCACAACAATTGTTAAAAATCGGTCCAACTGTAGGTTATTTGTTTGGTGCGTGATTCCAACGAATGTTCGGCGCAGAGACTGATAAGGCAACAATCAAAACCATCACTCAGCTTTCCATCAATCAAATGCGCAGTTTTCGAATTAAAATCAAGCGGTTTAGATCCTGGTTTGCTCACAAGGTGAACGACGAAGTTCACCTCTTAATCAGCCTTCTGTGATTTAAATCCCCACATAGGTCCAATAGTTTTATATATCATGCTTCATGTTGCATGAACGCTTGTAAGCCAGCTCTGGCAGAAAAAGTGTAAGTTTTCGCCATTCGGTTAAACGTGTTCATAAAATCTCTCAATTAATCACGAATTGAAATGAAATCCCGCAGGCTCAAATAAAACTCTCAAAGCTAAGTGTCCAAAACTTAACAATAACATGATTATTTCTTTTAACTCAGTCATTGTCAGGGAATGTGAATGCATTATCTCCTTTAAGAAATTCACTGATTATGAAAATCAAGCAATAAATCAAGAGCCTCGCATTCCCGTTTTAAGTGTTTACGAAAATCCAGAAGAAATTGTTCACAATTATTTGAAAAGAAGAGAAACAAGAGAAAAAAGGGGATGGAAAATAATCAATATCGAGATAGTTTACGGTGACAGACTCCTAATTGACAAGTTTGCTAAGTTATGACCAATTAATGGGCTTCTCTATTTAATTTAATTTCTTTTATTTATTTATTTTTCATTTTCACTACAATTCGAGAATTCTTTAAACTCATATAACGTTATGGATCACAGAATATTAATCGTAAGATAACGAAATTGGCATATCATGCAACTTCTTTCCGCAAATAAAAAACATTAATGAATAATTTTCATTTTCAAACAGAACTCACTTGCATCTTTCAGGTGTTTGAAATCTCCCATACATAGTTTCCTCTATTTCACATCTTCTGTGGCTGGATTTACTGCTAAAATATAACATTAATCTCTATTTTTTTTATTCAGAGCAAATAAAATTAAATATTAATTTGTTTCTGTTTTTTGACCTGTACAACATTCCTCTCTTTCGTGGGGGCCTGAATGTTATGCAGCCAGTTTCATTGCGTGACGATCCCAAAATACATTATCTATTAAACAAGAATCAATTATATCGGCTAATTTTTAACATCACTGACTAAAAGGAAACTTCAGTTTTTCAGTTTCTTAAAGATATATCTCCTAACCAATTTAGAATATCTTTTAAGAATCTCTTTTGGAAACCTTTTGGATTCCTGATTTGCGTGACTTGTTCTTTCTAATTATTTGAAAGATACACTTCTCCTTCCAACGGAATAGCGAGCATTGCCAACTGCATGCTCCATTGGCAACCGTAGAAACTAGTGTTACTCAGCTTATTTCGAAATTCGCACGAATGATTGAGATATTCTATGCTTTCAATTTCTGACAAGACCGCGTGACTTTGGGAACCTCCCTGGTGTCAATTAACATATTCGACATCCTCAACTTTCCGTATAAATAGATCGTGGAATCCAAAGGTTTCCATACCATTTGCAACTAGCAACGATCAAGATCACGAGAAACCAGAGACTACAGATCAAGCTCGGAGAAAAACCCGCTATAAAAGAAATATGGAGAAGGTACGGTAGACTTACTATAAATTTAACATTGCAACCATCCAATTGTTATATATAAGACCCTTTTTGTAAGAACGTTCAGGCTGAGTAGGCGTTCGTTTAAAAAAGGGTGTACTTGAATTTTCAATTTGAATTAAGTCCGCGAAGTTCATTTCCAGTCGCGTGTTGTTAAGTTGGATTTAAATCCTAAAAAAAAGTTTTTTTTTTTCAATTTATCGAACAGTTAATTAAAATTAGCGCGTGCTATCGAATGGACATCTCCGACCACAGACTTGACAGAAGTGGAAATCTACTGATAGCAGATTTGCCCGAAGGCGAACCTGGTCCTCAAATCCCTGTAAAGTTTACCGGGAGCCATCGGGGCAATACAACAGGTAAATATAAGCGTATGGTTAGGCTGGACCCTCACAAAAAGCTATTATAAAGATTTTGTGTATGTAAAATGGTAGAGTAGTCTAAAATAATCGAGTATATTTCGAAAGAGGAGAGATTTCCGCAGAAATATAACAGACTTAGTGCCCATTTGAGTGTAAGTAGATTTAAACGAGTTTCCAGATTGGCTCTATCGTGAATGTAATCTACACGGAAAGACACTTGCGGATTTTTTCAATCATTTTCAATTCTGACTGCGAGTTTAATTGCAAACCTTCTATAGATGACGCGCAATTATCCATGAATATTCACAAGGCCTCATTAATCTAGCCACACTGCCAGTTTTTGTGATAAAATTATCTTAGACAATAATGCAAAACTTTTTCACTTAAGCAAATTTTGATTACGTAAAAATTCGAGAAATAGTTTTTCGTTGGGTGTCTGTTAGATGTAGAACAGAAAAAAAAAAAAAAAACCAAGAGGCTCATAGCTTCCCTGTGTTTCAAACCCAGCTTCAGAACATTATTCAGCTTGCAACTGGATTGATCACATCAATATCTAATTTTCACTAGAGGTAAATTGAATGAGAAAAGTTCACTTTATCGCAATAAATAAAGCTATATTCACATCTAAAATCTGACTTTCTTCAAATAGTAAATTTGATTGTTTTCTTTTTTTATTCATGTCTCTAGAATTTTACATAGAAAAAGCTTATCATTATGGAGCAAATACCATTAGGTACAACTTGGATGGCAGCCATTACTACCTGTGTGCAGAAGGAAACAGGGTGTTTTTGCAGGTGAGTTATGGCTATGAAATAATTATCTCAGTCTGTTGTCTTCAAACTGCAACTTCCCAGAAACAAATTACTCTGGTAGAAATTAAACAAACACAGGGAGCAATAAAAAGTAATGATTGTAACTCCTTCCTGGGTGTACATACCTAGTCCTTCTAAATGGGAAATGATAATTTGTGGAATAATCCTGAACTATTCTGTAGTAAAACATTCTCCACCCTGACCAATCATTTAATTTTTGTGTTACTAGCAGTAAAGTTACTACTTTCTAGTTAAGGTTGCTAATTTAAGTCTATATTTTTACTTGCAGTTGGTCGCCCATCAGCCTATTGAGATGAAATACCTGTTTGAAGCTAAACATGTCAACAACCAGAGTGATTACATGTCTATTAAGTCTAAAAAGACTGGGAACTTCCTTGCTAGTGATGAAGATGGCAAGGCATTTATGGAGGAAGTCAAGCCTTCCTCAATGAAAGATGACCAGCCAACTAACAGACAAACGTGGTTCCTTTTACACTTTGTGGAAACAGTGAAAATAGAAAGAGAAAGTACATTATACAGTTGTAACTTTGATAACACAAGCATTGACTTTTCAATCGCATGTCAAGCTCAAGTGGAAGCCTGTTAGGTGTAAATATGTTTCACTGTGAAAATAGAATGTACAGGAATAAGTATGAGATACTTAACTATTGGGTTTTTTCATGGTACTGTTTTGTTCTATTTTTTTTGTAAAGAGTTTGGATTTATTTCTTGCACAGTGTATACTTACTTCTTTTCAAATTATTATTTTTCAATTGCTTTGTGATACATTGAAATGTAGGTGACAATGAAATGTAGACATTGAAATGTATACAAGATATTTCATGTAGCTTTACAGTTAATGAAACTTCCTCAGTAAATTAATTAGTATTTGACGTTAAGTTGTTGTTTTAATAACATGGCTTGAAGTGAGGATAGATTACTTAAGATGTTCTAGGTAATATAAGTTACTGTAACTGTAACCAGAATATGTCGCTTACTCTATGAGTACCAAGTATTTTTATATTAAAAATGTTATCGGTAAAGACTTCTGTTGTTGTTGCTGTTGTTTTTAGAATTTTTCGTTTCCAACTGATTGAAAGAGAAACAATTGCAGAGGACAGAAGGAGAGAGAGAGAGAGTAACAGGTTCAAAGCTACTCAACTTCTTCTTATTGACTTGCTGTGCTAATGTACCTTCAGGAGAAGAAAAAACCAATGAAACTAACACCTTCAAATAAATTCAATTATATACCTGAGAAGGAAACGAGTACATACCAAACGAACAACGTTCATTTTGCTGTTAGAAGCAAACAACCGGCTTCCCTTTGTTGTTGGAAACGAACAACACTTTTAGCATGTTGCTCAAACATATTTCAATTTTGATAATAGGATCGATTACTGTAGTGTATAGGATGCCAACGAGCATGAAATATGCGCGATGTAATGCGAGGCGTGATGGTGTGATGTAATACCCTCGAGACCTGCATATATACAGCATGTGTTTAATTATTTAGTTAGTTCTCTTAGGTACGTGAATAAAACCGATTTCATTTTAACCGCTGCGTACTACATTGGCGACGAGGATTTCGAGAATGGTGAAGATTTAGAGGACTTCAAGGATTTCGAGGTTTTGTCCAAGGTTTCAGGAGTTTCGTCCGGGAATTCGTAAGTGATTTCGCCAGGGATTTATTTCAGAGATGCCGGGACACGGTGGATCAGACGAAACGACAAGCGGTGCTGTTGGCAGTTCTGTTAATGGTTCTGGAATGGCTACAGTTGCTTTAGATGTCAGTGGATTGGAACCATTTAATCCGAAGGGAGAGGCACACAATTTAAGTCAGCGGTGGAAGAGATGGAAGCGAGCGTTTGAGTTGTACGTGACGGGAAAAGGTGTTTCGAACGACGCTAAAAAACGAGCTCTTCTGTTGCACGTTGCTGGTATGGACGTTCAAGAAATATATTTCACATTAGCCGGTGATGGCGAGGATGTGAGTTTTCAGGCAACACTTCAGGTACTTGACAATTATTTTGTTCCCAAGTCAAACGTTCCTTTAGAGAGACATTTGTTTAGACAAATTTGGCAGGAGAGTGGAGAAACTGTGGACCAGTTTGTGTGCAGATTGCGTCAGCGAGCAGCGACTTGTGAGTTTGGCGTCAACGAGGACGACTACATTCGGGATCAACTCATAGACAAGTGTTACTCCAGCCACTTGCGCCGGAAGTTCCTGGAAAAGGAAGGGACTGTCACTTTGGGTGATTTGTTGCGGGTTGCGAGATCCCAAGAAGCAGTTGATAGACAACTGAAACAATACAACACGGACCAGGTAGACCGGGTCAATGCAGTGAGAGGAAAAGTGGATGGAAACAAGAATCCCAGAAAATTGAAGACGTGCTTTAGTTGCGGACGGGAAGGACACTTTAGTCAGGATTGGAGGTGCCCGGCGCGAGGTCAGACTTGCGGGAAGTGCGGTACGATAGGCCATTTCAAAGTCAAATGCCCCCAATTCCATCAGCGAGGCGGCGCCCAGTCGGGATCCAAAGGAACGAGGAATAGCAGAGGTGGATTTGGTCGGGGTGGACGTGGACGCGGAAGACTGGGGCAAGAGGCAAATCTAGTGACTCGCGGACCTGCCTCCCGAGAAGAAGACAAAAAAGATTTTGCAACACCAGCTCGTCAGTCAAGACCCGATTATGCCTTTTGAGTGGAACAGTTGGATGACCACAGGGAAGAAAGAAGTGCGTTGGTAACGCTGATCATCGGTGGTGTGTACGTACCAGATGTTCTTATTGATTCGGGAGCTTCATGTAATGTTATGGGACAGCGGACCTGGGAATTACTAAAGCAGAAGGGGATCAAGTGTGAATCTCGGAAGTCTGCGAAAGAAATTTTTGCTTATGGTGGCGTAGAACCTTTATCGACTATAGGAACTTTTACAGCAGATGTCACGCACGCTGGGTGTGAGTTTAAAGACGGAAGTAAGGCTGAATTTATAGTGGTTGAAGGCAATGGTCGTACGCTGTTGGGGCGCGAAACTGCCGAGGTGCTAAACCTACTACGTGTTGGTCCTTTCAGGCAAACAGCGTTGACGGAGGACGACCAGACGGCAGCGTTAGAGGAAAACACAAGGAGTTATTTAGTGGTGTTGGTCTTTTGAAGGGTTACGAATTAAAACTGCATGTTGATGAGTCAGTGAAGCCTGTAGCGCAGCATGTACGTAGGATTCCTTTTGGGTTGCGAGAGAAGGTTGATGCAAAGCTTGATGAACTTTTGAGGCTGGATATCATAGAGGAAGTGCCGGAAGGGCCGTCAGGATGGATATCGCCATTGGTGGTTGTTCCCAAAGGTGACGGTGACGTGAGGGTCTGTGTTGACATGCGCCGAGCGAATGAAGCAATCGTCAGGGAGCGGCATCCAATTCCAACCGTCGAGGAGCTGTTACATGACTTGAATGGAAGTACTATGTTTAGCAACATTGATCTCAAGTGGGGTTTTCACCAGATCCTGCTCAGCGAGGAAAGTCGTCACATTACTACTTTCGTCACGCACCGAGGGCTGTATCGGTACAAGCGGTTGATGTTTGGGGTGACATGGGCACCAGAAAAGTATCAGCAAATCATCAGAGACGTGTTAAGGGGTTGTGCTGGGGTTGCCAACATTGCAGACGATCTTATTGTTCATGGAGGTGACGTGGAGGAACACGACAAGCGTCTTTTTGCTGTGTTGGATAGGCTGAGTGAAGTGGGGTTGACGGTGAACGGAGACAAGTGCCAGTTTAGGTTGTCGAAGCTTACGTTCTTTGGCCATGAGTTGACTAGTGACGGTATAAATCCATGCGAAGAGAAAATAGCCGCTATTAGAGATGCAAGACCTCCCAAAGACGCAAGCGAAGTACGATCGTTTATGGGTATTGTCCAGTATTCTTCGAAGTTCATGCCAGACGTAGCGTCCGTAGCGAAACCTATTCAAGAGTTGACCAGGAAGGGCGTAGTGTTTCACTGGGGAAATGAGCAACAAGCAGCTTTTGAGGAACTAAAGCGTCTAATCACCCAGGCGGAGACACTGGCTTATTTTAAGGTTGGCTGCAGAACGCGAATCATTGCTGATGCATCCCCAGTTGGCTTAGGGGCAGTTCTCACCCAGCAGCAGAGAGGCATGTGGAGAGTTGTCTCGTACGCATCAAGGAGTTTAACTGACGTCGAACGGCGCTACAGCCAAACGGAGAAGGAAGCGCTGGCCTTGGTTTGGGCATGTGAACGGTTTAACATGTATGTTTCTGGACAGGACTTCGAGTTGGAGACCGACCACAAGCCTCTGGAGCGTATCTACTCCAGTACTTCGAGACCTTGCGCCAGGATAGAGAGATGGGTCTTAAGGCTACAAGGGTACGATTTTAAAGTAGTGTACCGCCCAGGAAAGACTAATATAGCAGACGCGTTGTCCCGCTTGAATTCGGATCACGTGGACCATGGAGAGGAGTATGACTATGTTAGAGCAATTATTGAGGACTGTGTACCCGTTGCTCTATCACCTAGAGAGATTGAGGAAGCTTCCTATGATGACGAGGAATTGACCCAGGTGAAGAAATGTGTTAAGACAGGGAACTGGGACCAGTGTATACTTCCCTCGTATGCACAGGTCAAGGACGAATTATGTCTGTATGGTGAACTCTTGCTTCGAGGTACAAGGATTGTGGTTCCCAGGCTCTTGCGCGACAGGATGGTGCGGTTAGCACACGAAGGGCACCAGGGTATAGTCAAAACGAAGTATCGTCTCCGCAGTAAAGTTTGGTGGCCAAGAATGGACAAAGACGTTGAGAAGTTTTGTAGAATTTGTCATGGCTGACAGGTCACTTCTGGATTTGACCCCCCAGAGCCGATATCTCGCGTTTTTCCTCCAAGTGCCCCTTGGCAGGACTGTGGAGCAGATCTACTAGGACCCCTACCCACAGGAGAGAGTATTTTGGTGGTGGTCGATTACTATAGTCGATTCCTAGAGGTTGCTATAATGAAGTCTACGACAAGTTCCAAGGTCATCGAAGCACTTGCACCCATGTTTGCAAGATTCGGTTTTCCATTCTCGCTAAGGACAGATAATGGCCACCAATTCGTGTCTGAAGAGTTTGAAGCCTTTTTACGTACGAATGGTATCGAACACCGGAAAACGACTCCATTGTGGCCACAAGCCAATGGAGAGGTGGAACGCCAGAATCGCTCGTTACTGAAATGCATACAGATCGCACATTTGGAAGGAAGGAACTGGAGAACTGAGTTTCTGGTATGGTTGACGGCGTACAGATCCACTCCGCAAACGACGACAGGGACTACACCCTGTTATATGATGTTTGGTCGCGAAATGAGATCCAAGCTGCCAGAACTAAAGAGAGAGACAGTTGGTGTGCCAGGCGAGGAAGTGCAAGAGCGAGATTGGTCATGTAAATTAAAGGGAAAAGCTTACGCTGACCTTAAGAGGGGTGCCACGCCCAAAAGCATAAGTGTTGGCGACACGGTTCTTGTGAAAGCAGAGAAAACCAACAAGCTGTCTACCAACTTTAACCCTGATCCCTTTAAGGTTGTTCATAAGACGGGGTCAGAGGTAACGCTCAGGAACGAGACTGGCATCGAACTGAAAAGAAACACTGTGTTTGTAAAGAAGTATAACGAGCACGGAGATGTATCCAATGGCAACGAAGATCAAGTGGTACAGGCAGGTTCTGCAGTACGAGTGGATGACCCAGGGGCAAGCAAAATTTCAGAGACGACAGTCGTACCGATGCCAAAAGAGATTCCTGGAACGTCTGAAGATTCTCAAGAACAACCTAGGCATTTCCCAGACAATGAAAATACCGGAGTGGGAAGGCCTGTTCGGAGGTCGACCCGGACTGTAAGACCGCCCGATCGTTAGAAAGCCATATGAACTGAATATGATATGAACTGAATATCTTCAACTTCTTGTCCTTTTATCGAGCGACTGGTTTAATTTAAAGGCTTCGATTTGTATGTTGAACATTTAGGAAAGGAGGGAATGTAGTGTATAGGATGCCAACGAGCATGAAATATGCGCGATGTAATGCGAGGCGTGATGGTGTGATGTAATACCCTCGAGACCTGTATACTTCGTCGACAACTTAAGACATCAGGATCTTAATAAAAACTTTCAAACTCAGAGGACGCGTGGTTTATAATGAACTAGTATGGTTCACATCATGAGTAATTTTACTTCAATTCGTAGTTAAAGTCGGCCTTTCAAAATCAAATTCAACCGAAAAAACTTACGAAGTACCGCACTCCGAATTTGGCGGGAAATGGTTCCCTGACCCTTTTATGGCAAGGAAAATCCTTTCTTCCCCAGCAAAAACTGACAAAAGAAGTTTTTACTGATAATGCTTTTAATAGTAATACAATGGTACACATAGAGTAAACGACATATTCTGGTTACTCTAGCTACCCGTTACAATTTACATTACCTGGAACATATTGAGTAATATTTCCTTACTTAAAGTCACGTTATTACAACAACGAATTAAAATCAAATACTTGGCAATACCCGATAACTTACTACGGAAGTTTCCTTAACTGTAAAGCTACATGAAATATCTTGTATACATTTCAATGCATACATTTCAATCCTACCTACATTTCAATGTATCACAAACCAAAAAAGAAAAATCAATCTGAAAAGAAGTCAGTGTATATGTTGTAGTTCAATTTTATCCTTGGTTCAAATTTTATTTTCCTTTGTACAAATCATTATCATACATATCATTAACATGACCGAGAACAAAGGAAAATAAAATTTGAACCAAGAATAAAATTGAACTACAACATATACACTGTGCATAAAATAAATCCAAACTCTTTACAAAAGAAAAGGGTAACAGTACCATGAAAATAAAAGCATTTTAAAATTCTTCTACTCTATTACTGTACATGTATTTTCACTATGGAACATATTTACACCTAACAGGCTTCCACTTGAGCCTGACATGTGACTGAACAGTCAATATTTGTGCTATCAAAGTTACAACTGTGTAATGTACTTTCTCTTTCCATTTTCACTGTTTCCATAAAGTGTAGAAGGAACCATGTTTGTCTATCAGTTGGCCGGTCATCTTTCATTGAAGAAGGCTCGACTTCCTCCATAAATGCCCTGCCATCTTCATCACTAGCAAGGAAGTTCCCAGTCTTTTTAGACTTAATAGACATGTAATCACTCTGGTTGTTGACATGTTTAACTTCAAACAGGTATTTTATCTCATCGGGTTGATGGGCTACCAGCTGCAAATAAAAATATAGACTTAAATTAACAACCTTAACTAGACAGTTTTAACCCTACTGCTAGTAACACAAGAATTAAATTATTGGCCAGGGTGTGAGGTGTTTAAGTACAGAATGACTCAGGGTTATTCCACAAATTATCATTTCCCACTTAGAAGAACTAAGTATGTACACTTAGCTGGGAAGGAATTATAATGGTTATTTTTTTACTCCCTGTTTTTTTTTTTTTTTTTTAATTTCTACCTTTATTTAGTAATTTGTTTTTGGGAAGTTTTTCGGGAACCGTCCCCGGTTAGCTGAATTGGTTGAGCGCCGGACTGTTGTACGGGAGGTCGGGGGTTCAAGCCCCAGCCGGACCAACACTCAAGGTCTTAAAATAACTGGGGAGAATGTGCTACCTTTCTATAAAATCAAGAAATGGATAGACATTCTAGTCTTCTCGGATAAGGACGAATAAACTGTAGGTCCCGTCTCCTGCATCTATTAATTATATATTTCGTTAGGCAGGGGACGTTAAAGAACCCACTCACGAGATTACTATGATGTGGTCTGACCTGTTTACTGGGAATTGGGGGGAGGGGGCATCTGTTAGATTCGCCTTTAATTGATTGTAAACTGCCTAGCAGTCTGGTAAAGTCCCGCGCACAGTGTTGTAAAGCGCCATGAGCTCAGGATATGAGGGCTATACAACGTAATTATTGTTATTATTAAGTTGCAGTTTGAAGACAACAGAGATAATTTGATAACCACAACTCACCTGTAAAAACACCCTGTTTCCTTCTGCACACATGTAGTAATGGCTGCCATCCAAGTCATACCTAATGGTATTTGCTCCATAATCATAACCTTTTTCTATGTAAAATTCTAGAGACATGAATACAAAAAGAAAACAATCAAGTTTATTATCTGAGGGTCCGGAAAGTCAAATATGAGATGTAAATATAGCTTTATGCAGTGCGATAAGGTAAACTTTTCTCATTCAATTTACTTCTAATGAAAATTAGATATTGATGTGATCAATCCAGTTGCATGCTGAATAATGTTCTGAAGCTGGGTTTAAAACAACGGAAAACTATAACCTCAAAGCTAACGAAAAACTATTCCTCGAATTATTACGTAATCAATAATTGTTTAGGTGAAAAAGTTTTCCATTACTGTAGAGGATAATTTTACCACAAAAACTGGCAATGTGGTTAATCTTTAATGATTAATGAGGCCTCGTGAATGCTCACGGATACTTGAGTGTCATCTATACAAGGTTTGCAATTAAACTCGCCGTCAGAATTGAAAATGAATGAAGAAAATCCGCAAGTGTACTTCCGTGGAGATTACATTCAATCTGGAAACTCGTTTAAATCTACTTGCATACAAATGGGCGCTGAGTCCGTTACATTTCCGCAGGAATCTCTCCTCTTTCTTATTAATCATCCTCGATTATTTTAGACCATTCCATCATTTTACATGCACAAAATCTTCATAATAGCGGGGCTCCCATGCGCGTGGGGCAGAGCCCCATAGCCATGGAATATGGTCAAGCTCTTTTCGTTTGGTTGTCACGTGACTGACCAAGCGTACGTACGTGCCTTTAGATTGCACAGGTAGGGTAGAGGAGACTATCAAAACGAAGGGGGGGACTCAGGCGAGTCTTGGCAAATGCACATCTTTTATGTTATCATTAATATTACGAACTTGGGAGCTCCGCTTTTAGGCTTGGCTAATCTATATACAGTATTAGCTTTTTGTGAGGGTCACGCCCTACCACACGCTTATATTTACCTGTTGTATTGCCCCGATGGCTCCCGGTAAACTTAACGGGGATTTGAGGACCAGGTTCGCTTTCCGGCAAATCTGTTATGAGTAGGTTTCCACTTTTGTCAAGTCTGCGCTCGGGGATGTCCATACGATAGCACGCGCTAATTTTAATTAACTGTCAGATAAAATAGGAAAAAAAACTTTTTTTAGGATTTAACTCCAACTAAACACCACGCGACTGGAAATGAACTTCGGGGACTTAATTCTCTAATTTAAAAATTTAAGTACATCCCTTTTATATATATATATATATAAACGTCTTATTTATCTGAGCCTGAACGCTCTTATAACAAAGGGTCTTATATATAAAAGAAAAGAGTGTACATAAATCCACGATTGGATGGTTGCAATGTTAAATTTATAGCAACTTTACCGTACCTTCTCCATATTTTCTTTATAGCGGGTTTTTCTCCAAGCTTGATCTGTAGTCTCTAGTTTCTCCTGATCTTGATCGTTGCTAGTTGCAAATGGTATGGAAACCTTTGGATTCGACGATCTATTTATACGGAAAGTTGAGGAAGACTCATATGCTAATTGACACCAGTGAGGTCCCCAAAGTCACGCGGTCTTGTCAGAAATTGAAAGCATCGGATATCTCAGTCATTCGTACGCGGGATTTCGAAATAAGCTGAGCAACACTAGTTTCTATGGGTGCCGATGGAGCATGCAGTTGGAAATGCTCGCGATTCTGTTCAAAGGAGAAGTGTATTTTTCAAATAATTAGAAAGAACAAGTCACGCAAATCAGGAATCCAAAAGGTTTCCAAAATAGACTCTTAAAAGATATTCTAAATTGGTTAAGAGCTTTATCTTTAAGAAAGTGAAAAACTAAAATTTCTTTTTTGTCACAGATGTTAGAAATTAGCTGATATAATTGATTCTTGTTTAATAGATAATGTATTTTGGGATCGTCATTGTTGCACAGATCAAAAACGGAAACATATATTCAATTTTATTTTCTCTGAATAAAAAAATGGAGATGAATGTTATAATTTGGCAGTAACTCGAGCCACAGAAGATGTGAAATATTGGAATCTATTTATAGGAGATTTCAAACAACTGAAAGATGCAAGTGTGAATTCTGTTTGAAAATGAAAATATTTCATTAATCTTTTTTATTTGCTGAAACAAGTTACATGATATGCGCCATATTACGATTAAGACTCTGTGATGCAAAACGTTATGTGAGCGAAAAGAATTCTCGAATGATGATGGTATTAAAAGAAAGTATGTCTAAAAAAGATGAAATAGACAAGCCATTAACTTAGCAAACTTGTCAATCAGGAGTCTGTCGCCGCACACTCGATATTGATTATTTTCCATCCCCATTTTTTTCTTATATGACCGCAAAAGTTTAATGTGTCATTTATTGTTTGCCCATTTTCACATTGAGAACCGTAAGGCAAAACCCAAAGTAATAGCAACTACTAACTGAATCAGAACAAAGGGGAAAACAGAAGAACACAAACCTCCATACGAATAGCTAACAAAGCTAACCTACAAAAACAACCTGCGTCAAGTTTTAAATGGTTTTGGTATTGCATTTGATTGGATAACAACATAGCAGAAGATTTCTAGACCTATTTCAGAGAGTTATTGAGCAAAACCGGTGAGAGTAATCTAATGTAATTTTCAACATTCAAAGAGATGTTGCCCTGATTTATAAGGAGTATAGTCCTGGAGAGATCAAAATCTTATGAAAATGATGATTTGTTTTTGGCTGGGTGGTTTTGCAGCAGTGTTTATTTGTTTGCTGCCGAAGGAAAAAAAACAATGACAATTATGTACAGCGCATTGAAAGGTTTACTGATGTAAAAACTGTCAGACTACAGCGTGTGTAGCAAAGGAATTATCAATGATGTCTTCATTTCCCGCCAGATTCTCATAACTGAGATCTCCAAGATCTGATGCATGATGGCGTGCGGACGTGTATCTGAAGGCTCCACGAATTCCACTGAATTTGTTGCCACTGAACCTTCTTCATCTCCCTTAAACCAATATCTACATTGGGACGACAAAAAAAGTCCGCTATTCAAGTGGAAAAGGAGCGTAACACAACTTCAGGAATTTTGTTCGAAAGTCCTGAATTTGGAAGTTTCTGCAACCGCGAGTCCCTCTGAAAGGTCTAGCTCTTTGAAGTTGAAGACAATCACGTTGGTTTTATTTCAGTACCGGCACCCTTCAAGTCCAAGGTCCGGATGCAAAAGCAATGAAAGCCAAACTGAAGAAGCTACTCCAGTTACCGGTTGATGACGACTTGGTTATTCTCGTGAATGAAGAAGAAGCTTCTACTCCGGCATTTAACAAGAATGCCAAATCAGTACAAGAAGAGTTGGACTGTCTGAAATCTGAAGTGCTGAACGTATGGGCTCATATAAAAGACAAACCTAATGAGGAAGACCTGAGATCTGAAAATTCTCGACTTAGGGAGATAATTCTGTGTTTGAAGGAAGAAAATAAAAAGTTAGTCCACGAACGCGATTCTTTAAGTTTTGCATTGCAAATCGTATCAAGAGAAGCAGCTACTCAATGCCGTTCAATGAGTAACACCTCTAACGAACATACCATTGTCCAAAATATGGGTAAGTAAACACTTCGCACCAACAAAGAACAAAGCTTCATTGTGAAATCAAAGAACAAAAGAAAGAAATCGAAAGGCAAAGGAGGTCCTAATAACACCCTGACAGGAAAAGAATCCGAACACGAAAATTAACCAAAAGAGCGCACAACCCTGCTCATAGGAGATTCGATGATCTCAAGAATACCTGGAAAAGATCTGGGAAAAGCAGTTGGCCACAGGGTTATAGTCAAGCCTTTCTCGGGCGCTACGACAATGGCCATGAATCACTATCTCAAGCCAAATCTGGAATCTTCGCCCAATGAAGTGATTTTACACATTGGGACTAATGATCTTAAAACCAGGGAACCAAAGGCTGTTGAAGAATCGATTGTGGATCTCGCGAGGCAGATCGAGGGCACCAGCGATACTCTAGTTACGCTGTCGGAGCTTGTATGCAGAAAAGATAAGCTGGACCAGGCAGTGAAAACAGCCAACAAACATCTAAAGAAGTTCTGCCATCAAAATGGATGGAAATTAATTCATCATGAGAACATGTCTCATAGTGGACTCAACAAAGGTGGACTGCACTTAAATTTTAAAGGTAATAAGCAGTTTTATAATAATTTTAAATCGCACCTAGAATGACATAATGTGCTGTCCGTCAATGCCGTAGGGGGATCAATTAAGCAACCAAAGGGCCGAAAAATCTGTCTCAATATTGCCTCCTTTGCGCGGTTTTAGAAAGGCATCACTCAATATTAATCAATTAACTACTCACATAGACGAATTAAGAATCCTATTAGCAAACAATGATATCGATATTGTTTGCATAAATAAAACGAAACTGAACGAGAGTATTCGAGAGCATGAAGTTCATATTCCGGGATACGAAATAGTTCGCCGCGATAGACTAACAAAATGTGGTGGAGGGTATGCTTCTATGTAAAAACTTCAATCAACTTTACAGTACGAAACGACCTATATTGGTGATTCCAATAGTGGCGAAGGTGTTTAAAAGGATAGTTCATGAACAGTTATATGCCTATTTGGAAGAGCACGATATTCTATGTCAAAACCAATCAGGGTTTCGTGCTAATCATTCAACTGTAACAGCTTTGTTGGAAGCGACAGATTCTTGGGCATATAATATTGATAACGAGAAAATCAATGGAGTCATTTTTCTAGATTTGAAAAAAGCTTTTGACACTGTTGATCATCAGATCCTTCAATCGAAACTAAACCATTATGGTATACATGACAAATCTTTCAGATGGTTTCAGTCATATTTGGAAAACCGAACACAAAAATGCTCTGTGAACGGGTCGCTATCCAACTATGCCAATAGCCACTAATTGACTTGCGGCGTCCTTCAAGGGACCATCCTCGGTCCATTATTTTTCTTATTATATATCAACGATCTTCCAAATTGCTTATCAAATTGTAAACCGAGAATGTATGCCGATGACACGCACCTCACATATGCGGGAAGCAATCTTGAGAACGTCCAGTTTTGTCTAAATGAAGACCTAGAAAACGTCTTCAACTGGCTACAAGCGAACAAACTCACAATGAACATGACCATAACCGAATTCATGCTAATAAGGTCGAGGCAGAGACTGAATACTCTCACAGCTTCACCAACAATTAGAATGAACAATACTCAAGTGAGCCAGGTTACAGCTACAAAATCGCTTGGTGTAATAATAGACGATAAACTCGATTGGCATATTCACATCGAAAAACTAACGAAAAAGATCGCCACTGGTATCGGGGCCCTAAAGCGAATTAAGCACCTGATCCCAACATCAACCTTACATCTCATTTACCAAGCTTTAGTAAAACCTCACTTTGATAACTTTGACATTGTTTGGGGTAGCTGTGGGAAAACGCTACGAGACAAACTGAAGAATTTGCAGAATAGAGCAGCCCGTGTGTTGGTTGACATTCTCTAACTATGATGCTGATGCAACTGAGCTACTAGAGTTTTTAGGGTGGAAAAATCTTGCACTCTTAGATGTCTGCACGGGCTAGCTCCAGGGTATCATGATATTCAAAGTTTACGTGGCGTGACTCTGCTTATGACCTCAGGGACTCTGAAAATAAGCTCAATGTTCCACTATCGCGCACTAATTATTACAGAAAAAGCTTTAGCTACAATGGCGCCACATTATGGAACAGTCTATCACGCAATATAAGGAACACAGAGTCTCTGGGGATATTTAAACGTAAGATCAATGACATTCTTTAAGTCTAACGCACGGCATTCACGGAAAACAGCTTTAGTGTTATAGTATGTAGTTTTAATTTTAAATATCGTAGCGTATGTGATGTGTATTTTTATGGGCTGATGAATTGATCGTGTTTAAATAAATAAAGATTACAGATTACAGGGAAATAAACAGCAGTGAATGAGGATAATGAAATATCTTTTGCTCTTTTCTCTTTGTATAGCATTTTACTCAAGTAATTGAAAATGTTACGGCCGGGAAAATTTAATGCTGTTTCGGTGTGGTTGTTGAGCATATGTTTTTATCGGTATTCTGGCTGTTCTCAATTCATGCGAGACTCTTTCATTGTGATATTTTAAAAAGTATAGAAAAGCCGCGGTATTTTTTGTTGTGAAGCTGCCCGTCGGTAGTTTTCCTGTTCATTACTGGTGAAACTTTTAGTAAATACAAGCGTTAATGATCTTTCTGGCAAAATTGGTTCTCATGGTAGTTGGCAGCTGAGTTTATTCTCGTAACTTCCGCGAGAGTCCAGTTTGGGCGCGAAAATCTATCGTCACAATAACCAATGAGCACTTGGGTTTTGAAGGTCGAATGTCTATATCCAGAATGGCTATTAGTTTTCTTCCGGTTTGGTGCAGAGAAATGACCATCATATCTGACATGTAAACAAAAACCTGGTGAATGCCTCTTTGGTTCGTTCTGCAAAAATGAAGTAGATGCTTCACTTCAATTTGGAACTTTCCCTGCTATTTCGGTGCATAAAAAATTCGTTGCTAGTGATTCCTCACTCCTGGCGAGAAAATTGGCTAACTCAGTGATGCTGTCCTATACTTTACGAGCGAGTGCTCTGTGTATAGTTTTTGTACAAAAACAAATGTCGCTCCACTAAATCTTAATTTTAGCCGTTCGCGGCAAGCTAAGGCGCAGCGCTCGCTTTCTGTCGATGTCTTTGGGTGCCATTCTTCCTTGTTCAAATATCGTAGTGAACAGTAAATTTTATCAAAACACCCCTCCGTACTTCATTTCCTATCTAACTTATAAGATTAAGGTAACATAAAACCGTTCAATTGCTCGCACTCTACGCGAAAAACCAAGAAAAAGGCATCAATTACGAAAAACCCAACTGAAAAAGAAGGACAATTCATTATGTGTTACATGAGCTGATAAATGTGTTGATGAAGTGCATGGGAGTTTCTTACAACAAGGCGCCGTCCATGGTGCAAAACCAGGGAACGTTACCGAGGCGTTGTCTAACTGGTTTGTCCCTTTTTATCTGTTGCTCTTTGTTTACTGTGGACTTGGTGATCCCGTAATGTATCAAAAGAGGTTGCGTCTCTCATAAAATACTCAAATGTGTGCATTCAACGATCAACTTGAAGGTGATTCATCATGATCTTTCGTCGGCTTGGAAAAAAATGTCTAGGCTGCGATTATTTAAAATACTTTAATTCTTCTTTCTATCTTCTGTTTCTCTTTCAGTCAGTCGGAACAAAACCTTGTACCTCTGGTACCCTCCATCAGGTGAAGCTTTCTTTTACTTTTAGTTTTTCACTTGGTTGTAAGCAAAGTTTAGACTTCATATCCAGCACAAAAGGGTGAAAATCAGCCTAGGATAACAGGACTTTCTGAAGCTTCATCCCTATGGAACAATGAGAGGCTGGTCATTCAGCGCGCATGCTCACTTCATGAGTTTCCTTCGCTTCTCAACAACTCCTTCCAATATCTGCTTGTGGTCTTCACTGATATTGGATGGTGATTGGTCTAGCGTTGGTTTTACATTATCCGGCCACACATGCGTACTACGCATTTAGGCTTTTATTGTGTTTTAATCTAAACAAAGATATAATTGAGTTGATTTGAAGATGTTTGTTTCATTTGTTTTTTCCTCTCCTCAAGGTACATTATCATAGCAAGTCAGCGGAGTAAGAAGAAATTGAGTAGCTTTCAACCTGTTTCCAGGTCTCTTCCGGTCTATCCTCTGTTTCTCTTCCAATCAGTCGGAAAAAAAAGTCTTGGCAATGTCTACATTTCAATCTTATCTACATTTCAGTGTATTACAAACCAATAAAAAATATTTATCTGAAAATAAGTAAGTATACACTGTGGAAGAAATAAATCCAAACTCTTTTGCAAAAAAAAAAAAAAAAAAGAAAAAAGTGGAACAAAACAGTACCATGAAATAAAAGTATTTCAAAATTATCCTACTCTATTCCTGTACATGTATTTTCACTTTGGAACATATTTGCACCTAACAGGCTTCCACTTGAGCCTGACATGTGACTGAACTGTCAGTACTTGTCCTATCAAAGCTATTTGAAGGTGTTTGTTTCATTTGCGTATTCCTCTCCTCAAGGTACATTACCATAGCAAGTCCTGAGAGTAAGAAGAAATTGAGTAGCTTTCAACCTTTTTCCACGTCTCTAGAACTTCAAGAGCTCTCAAGGAGACGTACTAGATCTAAAGCCAGTGATCTAAAGTTTTCCATCTCTTTTTAACCCGACGCTAAAATAGATGGTATGTTTTTTATGAAGTGTAAATAACGTGATATTCGGTCTAACGAGCATTTTGGGCCTCGGTTTCGATGATCGGCAAACTGGTTTCCCGCTGATCGACTGAGAAAGATTCAATGCAATGAATTTTGATCTATTTGGAGGCTCCTAGAATCTAACCAATTAGAGCCGAACAGATCTTACAAGCTGTAGCGGTTGCTCTCAAGGTCAGATAGTACTGGTAATAGTAGTATTTCTCTAGATTACTTTCTACCTACGCGGGTGCCTTTCGAGAAAAATTCTTATATTTCGTGTTTCCACGCGACATGGAGACATTAAGTTTGTAGACATGTCTCCTCGTTTGGCTAGGCCTTTAGTTTTTAAATCAAAATGATTAAAGCAACATTTCATTAAAGAATTTCCGGTAAAGCCCAAACGAGCGAGGGTTGTTATTGATGTTGTTTTGTTTAATCGCGTTTCATATGCCACCGTTTGGCATCAGATTTTAATAGTTATTATTACACGACTCGAGCAGTCAGAGGGCCAATAACTAAAATCAACCAATCAAAATGCTCTATTACCGGTCCAATATTCTCTAAGTAATTGACCGGGCACTATCCCGAATGGTCCGGGATGATACCGCACTTGTGTCCCTATGAACTTCAGTCGTATAATAAATCTCTTATTAACCAAGCTTGCTCGGGACCGTACTGGAGGAATATCGGCCCTCGGTCTTTTTTGTACGGACCTCGCTGCGCACGGTCCATGCTGTCAAGACCTCGGGCCGATATTCTCCCAGTATGGCCCTCGCGCTTGGTTAATAAGATATATTTATTACTAGTGGCCAGAAAGCTTCCAAGGTTGAAAAAACCGCTATAAAATGCGATCCGAGTACACTGTTTCAAATTATTATGACTCCGTCCATTTTATTTCCCATTGCACAGTGGGAAATCCGTCATGTCTACAAACCCTGATAATTTGCTCAAATAAATGGGAATTGAGATCAACAAAGGTTCGCAAAGCTAGAGAAAAAGCAAAACCAGTATTAACAGAATGAAATCTTTCGGGTACTTGTTAATAACCTAAGAAACAAGTGAACAGATCATAGTTACTAACTATGAATAGATGAACGATCACATATTTGAACTGCGAAACTGTACCCCTCTCAAGCAGAAAGCCTGCGACAATGAAATACGATAAAGAATAAATCAATAAACACAATTTTTGCCATGGAGCTTCTTGCGTTTTTCCGTTAATACATGCAGCGCCTCCAAAACATTTAAAGGCTGAACTTTTGAAGAAAGACTGAAGCCGGAGGTAGGGATGTTTCAACTCAGTTTTTTGTTTTAACCATATCATAACTGATTTATCGTTTATAGATGAATAGAAAATAACTACACAGCAGGATTAATGAAATTTCGATCAATCGAGCACATGTTAACGAGAATGCGAGCATGCGAACAGTTGCAAAAATTTTGCGAGCACGAGCAAGCGAGCACCCGTGTAATTTTTGCGAGCAATTCGAGCAAAGGCCAAATTTTGCGAGCACTTGTAAAATTGAATAGGACCATTCGATACCCCTAAGACTGCCACCCAAAGACATCGACAGCGAGCGAACGTTGCGCCTTAATTAGCTTGCCACCAAAAGCTAACATTTAGATTTAGGCTAACAACATGTATTTTTGTAGAAAATCTATACACAGATCACTTGCTCGTAGACGTATACGACAGCATCAACGAGTTAGCCACATTTTCTTGCCCCGGAGTGGGGTATCACTCGCAACGAAGTTAAATGCTGGTACAGGTGCACTGAAATAGCCGAGGGGAAAGCTTCAAAAGTGAAGCTTCCAATTCATTTTTGCAGAGCGAACCACATAGCCATTCACCAATGTTTCGTTAAAAATGAATGAGAATCACGTGATTTAGAACATTGATTGAAATTTAAGCTTTGTTACATCACATTTCAGTTGGTAAATCAATTCAAAAGGAAAGGTCTAGTGTAAGTTGCTAACCCGAAACAAGCCTTTAAGCTAACCTTGAGCTATTTTGGAGTGAAATCATTGTATGAGAAATTAGTTATACATAGATACAAACGATTTTGTATCGTCCTTTTGCCAAATCGAATAATTGCAATATCGTCTAAATAAACAACAATCAAATTATACGATTTGTGGTCGATCAGTTCGTCGGCATTATTTTCTACTCGGAACACCAGGCTTTTGTTTACATGTCAGATATGATGTTCCTTTCTCCGCATCGAACCAGAAGAAAACTAATCGCCATTCTGGATAAAGACTTTCGACTTTTAAAACCCAAGCGATCATTAGTTTCAATTCTTCGAGTAAAAGGACATACAGAGAGAAAAGAGCAAAAGAGAATACATTATCACCATTCACTGCTGTTCATTTCGCTTTTATGTCAGTTATGTCAGTTATGAGAATCTGGCGGAAAATAAGGATATTATTCAGTAATAATTCCTTTGCTACACAAGCTGTAGTCTGACACTTTTTTACATCAGTAAACCTTTCAATGCACTGTACATATTTGTCATTGTTCTATTTTCTTCAACAGAAAACAAATACAACACTACCGCAAAACCAGCCAGCCGAAAAAAGTGATCAGTTTCATAAGACTTTGTTCAAACTCCAGGTCTATACTGAGCCAGAGGTTCAAATCCTTATAAATAGAGCAACATCTCTTTGAATATTGAAAATTACATTAGATTACTCTCACTTATGGAGGTTTACGCTCTTCTGTTTTCCCTTTTGTTCCTGATTAGCAGTTGTGATTACCTTGGGTTTGGCCTTACGGTTCTCAATGTGAAAATGGGCAAACAATAAATGGCACCTTGAACTTCTGCTATCATACTTTATTTTTATTTGATTTTTTCTATAAAAACGTTTTAAACCCCTCACTCAGTCCTCTTGTGGTGTTTATGTCCCAATTCACAACAATTGTTAAAAATGGGTCCAACTTTAGGTTATTTGTTTGGCGCGTGATTCCAACGAATGTTCAGCGCAGAGACTGATAAGGCAACAATCAAAACCATCACTCAGCTTTCCATCAATGAAATGCGCAGTTCTCGAATTAAAATCAAGCAGTTTAGATCCTGGTTTGCTCACAAGGTGAACGACGAAGTTCACCTCTTAATCAGCCCTCTGTGATTTAAATCCCCACGTAGGTCGAATAGTTTTATATATCATGCTTCATGGTGTATGAACGCTTGTAGGCCAGTTCTGGCAGAAAAAGTGTAAGTTTTCGCCATTCGGTTAAACGTGTTCATAAAATCTCTCAATTAATCACGAATTGAAAAGAAATCCCGCAGGCTCCAATAAAACTCCTAAAGCTAAGTGTCCAAAACTTAACAATAACATGATTATTTCTTTTAACTCAGTAATTGTCAGGGAATGTGAATGCATTATCTCCTTTAAGAAATTTACTGATTTTGAAAATCAAGCAATAAATCAAGAGCCTTGCATTCCCGTTTTAAGTGTTTACGAAAATCCAGAAGAAATTGTTCACAATTATTTGAAAAGAAGAGAAACAAGAGAAAAAAGGGGATGGAAAATAATCAATATCGAGATAGTTTACGGTGACAGACTCCTAATTGACAAGTTTGCTAAGTTAAGACCAATTAATGGGCTTCTCTATTTAATTTAATTTCTTTTATTTATTTATTTTTCATTTTCACTACAATTCGAGAATTCTTTAAACTCATATAACCTTATGGATCACAGAATATTAATCGTAAGATAACGAAATTGGCGAATCATGCAACTTCTTTCCGCAAATAAAAAACATTAATGAATAATTTTCATTTTCAAACAGAACTCACACTTGCATCTTTCAGGTGTTTGAAATCTCCCATACATAGTTTCCTCTATTTCACATCTTCTGTGGCTGGATTTACTGCTAAAATATAACATTAATCTCTATTTTTTTTTTCAGAGCAAAATAAAATTAAATATTAATTTGTTTCTGTTTTTGACCTGTACAACATTCCTCTCTTTCGTGGGGGCCTGAATGTTATGCAGCCAGTTGCATTGCGTGACGATCCCAAAATACATTATCAATTAAACAAGAATCAATTTTATCGGCTAATTTTTAACATCACTGACTAAAAGGAAACTTCAGTTTTTCAGTTTCTTAAAGATATATCTCCTAACCAATTTAGAATATCTTTTAAGAATCTCTTTTGGAAACCTTTTGGATTCCTGATTTGCGTGACTTGTTCCTTCTAATTATTTGAAAGATACACTTCTCCTTCCAACGGAATAGCGAGCATTGCCAACTGCATGCTCCATTGGCAACCGTAGAAACTAGTGTTACTCAGCTTATTTCGAAATTCGTACGAATGATTGAGATATTCGATGCTTTCAATTTCTGACAAGACCGCGTGACTTTGGGAACCTCCCTGGTGTCAATTAACATATTCGACATCCTCAACTTTCCGTATAAATAGATCGTGGAATCCAAAGGTTTCCATACCATTTGCAACTAGCAACGATCAAGATCACGAGAAACCAGAGACTACAGATCAAGCTTGGAGAAAAAGCCGCTATAAAAAAAATATGGAGAAGGTACGGTAGACTTACTATAAATTTAACATTACAACCATCCAATTGTTATATATAAGACCCTTTTGTAAGAACGTTCAGGCTGAGTAGACGTTCGTATAAAAAAGGGTGTACTTGAATTTTCAATTCGAATTAAGTCCGCGAAGTTCATTTCCAGTCGCGTGTTGTTTAGTTGGATTTAAATCCTGAAAAAAAGTTTTTTTTTTCAATTTATCGAACAGTTAATTAAAATTAGCGCGTGCTATCGAATGGACATCTCCGACCACAGACTTGACAGAAGTGGAAATCTACTCATAGCAGATTTGCCGGAAGGCGAACCTGGTCCTCAAATCCCTGTAAAGTTTACCGGGAGCCATCGGGGCAATACAACAGGTAAATATAAGCGTATGGTTAGGCTGGACCCTCACAAAAAGCTATTGTAAAGATTTTGTGCATGTAAAATGGTAGAGTAGTCTAAAATAATCGAGTATAATTCGAAAGTGGAGAGATTTCCGCAGAAATATAACAGACTTAGTGCCCATTTGAGTGTAAGTAGATTTAAACGAGTTTCCAGATTGGCTCTATCGTGAATGTAATCTACACGGAAAGTCACTTGCGGATTTTTTCAACCATTTTCAATTCTGACTGCGAGTTTAAATGCAAACCTTCTATAGATGACGCTCAAGTATGCATGAACATTCACAAGGCCTCATTAATCTAGCCGCACTGCCAGTTTTTGTGATAAAATTAACTTAGACAATAATGCAAAACTTTTTCGCTTAAGCAGTTTTTGATTGCGTAAAAATTCGAGAAATGGTTTTTCGTTGGGTGTCTGTTAGATGTAGAACAGAAACAAAAAACCAAGAGGCTCATAGCTTCCCTGTGTTTCAAACCCAGCTTCAGAACATTATTCAGCTTGCAACTGGATTGATCACATCAATATGTAATTTTCACTACAGGTAAATTGAATGAGAAAAGTTCACTTTATCGCAATAAATAAAGCTATATTCACGTCTAAAATCTGACTTTGTTCAAATAGTAAATTTGATTGTTTTCTTTTTTTTTATTCATGTCTCTAGAATTTTACATAGAAAAAGCCTATCATTATGGAGCAAATACCATCAGGTATAACTTGGATGGCAGCCATTACTACCTGTGTGCAGAAGGAAACAGGGTGTTTTTGCAGGTGAGTTATGGCTCTGAAATAATTATCTCAGTCTGTTGTCTTCAAACTGCAACTTCCCAGAAACAAATTACTCTGATAGAAATTAAACAAACACAGGGAGCAATAAAAAATAATGATTGTAACTCCTTCCTGGGTGTACATACCTAGTCCTTCTAAATGGGAAATGATAATTTGTGGAATAATCCTGAACTATTCTGTAGTAAAACATTCTCCACCCTGACCAATCATTTAATTTTTGTGTTACTACCAGTAAAGTTACTACTGTCTAGTTAAGGTTGCTAATTTAAGTCTATATTTTTATTTGCAGTTGGTCGCCCATCAGCCTATTGAGATGAAATACCTGTTTGAAGTTAAACATGTCAACAACCAGAGTGATTACATGTCTATTAAGTCTAAAAAGACTGGGAACTTCCTTGCTAGTGATGAAGATGGCAAGGCATTTATGGAGGAAGTCAAGCCTTCCTCAATGAAAGATGACCAGCCAACTAACAGACAAACGTGGTTCCTTTTACACTTTGTGGAAACAGTGAAAATAGAAAGAGAAAGTACATTATACAGTTGTAACTTTGATAACACAAGTATTGACTATTCAATCGCATGTCAAGCTCAAGTGGAAGCCTGTTAGGTGTAAATATGTTTCACTGTGAAAATAGAATGTACAGGAATAAGTATGAGATACTTAACTATTGTTTTTTTCATGGTACTGTTTTGTTCTATTTTTTTTGTAAAGAGTTTGGATTTATTTCTTGCACAGTGTATACTTACTTCTTTTCAAATTATTATTTTTCAATTGCTTTGTGATACATTGAAATGTAGGTGACAATGAAATGTACATTGAAATGTATACAAGATATTTCATGTAGCTTTACAGTTAATGAAATTTCCTCAGTAAATTAATTAGTATTTGACGTTAAGTTGTTCTTTTAATAACATGGCTTGAAGTGAGGATAGATTACTTAAGATGTTCTAGGTAATATAGGTTACTGTAACTGTAACCAGAATATGTCGCTTACTCTATGAGTACCAAGTATTTTTATATTAAAAATGTTATCGGTAAAGACTTCTGTTGTTGTTGCTGTTGTTTTTAGAATTTTTCGTTTCCAACTGATTGAAAGAGAAACAATTGCAGAGGACAGAAGGAGAGAGAGAGAGTAACAGGTTGAAAGCTACTCGACTTCTTCTTATTGACTTGCTGTGCTAATGTACCTTGAGGAGAAGAAAAAACCAATGAAACTAACACCTTCAAATAAATTCAATTATATACCTGAGAAGGAAACGAGTACATACCAAACGAACAACGTTCATTTTGCTGTTAGAAGCAAACAACCGGCTTCCCTTTGTTGTTGGAAACGAACAACACTTTTAGCATGTTGCTCAAACATATTTCAATTTTGATAATAAGATCGATTACTGTAGTGTATAGGATGCCAACGAGCATGAAATATGCGCGATGTAATGCGAGGCGTGATGGTGTGATGTAATACCCTCGAGACCTGCATATATACAGCATGTGTTTAATTATTTAGTTAGTTCTCTTAGGTACGTGAATGAAACCGATTTCATTTTAACCGCTGTGTACTACATTGGCGACGAGGATTTCGAGAATGGTGAAGATTTAGAGGACTTCAAGGATTTCGAGGTTTTGTCCAAGGTTTCAGGAGTTTCGTCCGGGAATTCGTAAGTGATTTCGGCAGGGATTTATTTCAGAGATGCCGGGACACGGTGGATCAGACGAAACGACAAGCGGTGCTGTTGGCAGTTCTGTTAATGGTTCTGGAATGGCTACAGTTGCTTTAGATGTCAGTGGATTGGAACCATTTAATCCGAAGGGAGAGGCACACAATTTAAGTCAGCGGTGGAAGAGATGGAGCGAGCGTTTGAGTTGTACGTGACGGGAAAAGGTGTTTCGAACGACGCTAAAAAACGAGCTCTTCTGTTGCACGTTGCTGGTATGGACGTTCAAGAAATATATTTCACATTAGCCGGTGATGGCGAGGATGTGAGTTTTCAGGCAACACTTCAGGTACTTGACAATTATTTGTTCCCAAGTCAAACGTTCCTTTTGAGAGACATTTGTTTAGACAAATTTCGCAGGAGAGTGGAGAAACTGTGGACCAGTTTGTGTGCAGATTGCGTCAGCGAGCAGCGACTTGTGAGTTTGGCGTCAACGAGGACGACTACATTCGGGATCAACTCATAGACAAGTGTTACTCCAGCCACTTGCGCCGGAAGTTCCTGGAAAAGGAAGGGACTGTTACTTTGGGTGATTTGTTGCGGGTTGCGAGATCCCAAGAAGCAGTTGATAGACAACTGAAACAATACAACACGGACCAGGTAGACCGGGTCAATGCAGTGAGAGGAAAAGTGGATGGAAACAAGAATCCCAGAAAATTGAAGACGTGCTTTAGTTGCGGACGGGAAGGACACTTTAGTCAGGATTGGAGGTGCCCGGCGCGAGGTCAGACTTGCGGGAAGTGCGGTACGATAGGCCATTTCAAAGTCAAATGCCCCCAATTTCATCAGCGAGGCGGCGCCCAGTCGGGATCCAAAGGAACGAGGAATAGCAGAGGTGGATTTGGTCGGGGTGGACGTGGACGCGGAAAACTGGGGCTAGAGGCAAATCTAGTGACTCGCGGACCTGCCTCCCGAGAAGAAGACAAAAAAGATTTTGCAACACCAGCTCGTCAGTCAAGACCCGATTATGCCTTTTCAGTGGAACAGTTGGATGACCACAGGGAAGAAAGAAGTGCGTTGGTAACGCTGATCATCGGTGGTGTGTACGTACCAGATGTTCTTATTGATTCGGGAGCTTCATGTAATGTTACGGGACAGCGGACCTGGGAATTACTAAAGCAGAAGGGGATCAAGTGTGAATCTCGGAAGTCTGCGAAAGAAATTTTTGCTTATGGTGGCGTAGAACCTTTATCGACCATAGGAACTTTTACAGCAGATGTCACGCACGCTGGGTGTGAGTTTAAAGACGGAAGTAAGGCTGAATTTATAGTGGTTGAAGGCGATGGTCGTACGCTGTTGGGGCGCGAAACTGCCGAGGTGCTAAACCTGCTACGTGTTGGTCCTTTCAGGCAAACAGCGTTGACGGAGGACGACCAGACGGCAGCGTTAGAGGAAAACACAAGGAGTTATTTAGTGGTGTTGGTCTTTTGAAGGGTTACGAATTAAAACTGCATGTTGATGAGTCAGTGAAGCCTGTAGCGCAGCATGTACGTAGGATTCCTTTTGGGTTGCGAGAGAAGGTTGATGCAAAGCTTGATGAACTTTTGAGGCTGGATATCATAGAGGAAGTGCCGGAAGGGCCGTCAGGATGGATATCGCCATTGGTGGTTGTTCCCAAAGGTGACGGTGACGTGAGGGTCTGTGTTGACATGCGCCGAGCGAATGAAGCAATCGTCAGGGAGCGGCATCCAATTCCAACCGTCGAGGAGCTGTTACATGACTTGAATGGAAGTACTATGTTTAGCAACATTGATCTCAAGTGGGGTTTTCACCAGATCCTGCTCAGCGAGGAAAGTCGTCACATTACTACTTTCGTCACGCACCGAGGGCTGTATCGGTACAAGCGGTTGATGTTTGGGGTGACATCGGCACCAGAAAAGTATCAGCAAATCATCAGAGACGTGTTAAGGGGTTGTGCTGGGGTTGCCAACATTGCAGACGATCTTATTGTTCATGGAGGTGACGTGGAGGAACACGACAAGCGTCTTTTTGCTGTGTTGGATAGGCTGAGTGAAGTGGGGTTGACGGTGAACGGAGACAAGTGCCAGTTTAGGTTGTCGAAGCTTACGTTCTTTGGCCATGAGTTGACTAGTGACGGTATAAATCCATGCGAAGAGAAAATAGCCGCTATTAGAGATGCAAGACCTCCCAAAGACGCAAGCGAAGTACGATCGTTTATGGGTATTGTCCAGTATTCTTCGAAGTTCATGCCAGACGTAGCGTCCGTAGCGAAACCTATTCAAGAGTTGACCAGGAAGGGCGTAGTGTTTCACTGGGGAAATGAGCAACAAGCAGCTTTTGAGGAACTAAAGCGTCTAATCACCCAGGCGGAGACACTGGCTTATTTTAAGGTTGGCTGCAGAACGCGAATCATTGCTGATGCATCCCCAGTTGGCTTAGGGGCAGTTCTCACCCAGCAGCAGAGAGGCATGTGGAGAGTTGTCTCGTACGCATCAAGGAGTTTAACTGACGTCGAACGGCGCTACAGCCAAACGGAGAAGGAAGCGCTGGCCTTGGTTTGGGCATGTGAACGGTTTAACATGTATGTTTCTGGACAGGACTTCGAGTTGGAGACCGACCACAAGCCTCTGGAGCGTATCTACTCCAGTACTTCGAGACCTTGCGCCAGGATAGAGAGATGGGTCTTAAGGCTACAAGGGTACGATTTTAAAGTAGTGTACCGCCCAGGAAAGACTAATATAGCAGACGCGTTGTCCCGCTTGAATTCGGATCACGTGGACCATGGAGAGGAGTATGACTATGTTAGAGCAATTGTTGAGGACTGTGTACCCGTTGCTCTATCACCTAGAGAGATTGAGGAAGCTTCCTATGATGACGAGAAATTGACCCAGGTGAAGAAATGTGTTAAGACAGGGAACTGGGACCAGTGTATACTTCCCTCGTATGCACAGGTCAAGGACGAATTATGTCTGTATGGTGAACTCTTGCTTCGAGGTACAAGGATTGTGGTTCCCAGGCTCTTGCGCGACAGGATGGTGCGGTTAGCACACGAAGGGCACCAGGGTTTAGTCAAAACGAAGTATCGTCTCCGCAGTAAAGTTTGGTGGCCAAGAATGGACAAAGACGTTGAGAAGTTTTGTAGAATTTGTCATGGCTGACAGGTCACTTCTGGATTTGACCCCCCAGAGCCGATATCTCGCGTTTTTCCTCCAAGTGCCCCTTGGCAGGACTGTGGAGCAGATCTACTAGGACCCCTACCCACAGGAGAGAGTATTTTGGTGGTGGTCGATTACTATAGTCGATTCCTAGAGGTTGCTATAATGAAGTCTACGACAAGTTCCAAGGTCATCGAAGCACTTGCACCCATGTTTGCAAGATTCGGTTTTCCATTCTCGCTAAGGACAGATAATGGCCACCAATTCGTGTCTGAAGAGTTTGAAACCTTTTTACGTACGAATGGTATCGAACACCGGAAAACGACTTCATTGTGGCCACAAGCCAATGGAGAGGTGGAACGCCAGAATCGCTCGTTACTGAAATGCATACAGATCGCACATTTGGAAGGAAGGAACTGGAGAACTGAGTTTCTGGTATGGTTGACGGCGTACAGATCCACTCCGCAAACGACGACAGGGACTACACCCTGTTATATGATGTTTGGTCGCGAAATGAGATCCAAGCTGCCAGAGCTAAAGAGAGAGACAGTTGGTGTGCCAGGCGAGGAAGTGCAAGAGCGAGATTGGTCATGTAAATTAAAGGGAAAAGCTTACGCTGACCTTAAGAGGGGTGCCACGCCCAAAAGCATAAGTGTTGGCGACACGGTTCTTGTGAAAGCAGAGAAAACCAACAAGCTGTCTACCAACTTTAACCCTGATCCCTTTAAGGTTGTTCATAAGACGGGGTCAGAGGTAATGCTCAGGAACGAGACTGGCATCGAACTGAAAAGAAACACTGTGTTTGTAAAGAAGTATAACGAGCACGGAGATGTATCCAATGGCAACGAAGATCAAGTGGTACAGGCAGGTTCTGCAGTACGAGTGGATGACCCAGGGGCAAGCAAAATTTCAGAGACGACAGTCGTACCGATGCCAAAAGAGATTCCTGGAACGTCTGAAGATTCTCAAGAACAACCTAGGCATTTTCCAGACAATGAAAATACCGGTGTGGGAAGGCCTGTTCGGAGGTCGACCCGGACTGTAAGACCGCCCGATCGTTATAAAGCCATATGAACTGAATATGATATGAACTGAATATCTTCAACTTCTTGTCCTTTTATCGAGCGACTGGTTTAATTTAAAGGCTTCGATTTGTATGTTGAACATTTAGGAAAGGAGGGAATGTAGTGTATAGGATGCCAACGAGCATGAAATATGCGCGATGTAATGCGAGGCGTGATGGTGTGATGTAATACCCTCGAGACCTGTATACTTCGTCGACAACTTAAGACATCAGGATCTTTATAAAAAGTTTCAAACTCAGAGGACGCGTGGTTTATAATGAACTAGTATGGTTCACATCATGAGTAATTTTACTTCAATTCGTAGTTAAAGTCGGCCTTTCAAAATCAAATTCAACCGAAAAAACTTACGAAGTACCGCACTCCGAATTTGGCGGGAAATGGTTCCCTGACCCTTTTATGGCAAGGAAAATCCTTTCTTCCCCAGCAAAAACTGACAAAAGAAGTTTTTACTGATAATGCTTTTAATAGTAATACAATGGTACACATAGAGTAAACGACATATTCTGGTTACTCTAGCTACCCGTTACAATTTACATTACCTGGAACATATTGAGTAATATTTCCTTACTTAAAGTCACGTTATTACAACAACGAATTAAAATCAAATACTTGGCAATACCCGATAACTTACTACGGAAGTTTCCTTAACTGTAAAGCTACATGAAATATCTTGTATACATTTCAATGCATACATTTCAATCCTACCCACATTTCAATGTATCACAAACCAAAAAAAAAAATCAATCTGAAAAGAAGTCAGTGTATATGTTGTAGTTCAATTTTATCCTTGGTTCAAATTTTATTTTCCTTTGTACGAATCATTATCATACATATCATTAACATGACCGAGAACAAAGGAAAATAAAATTTGAACCAAGAATAAAATTGAACTACAACATATACACTGTGCATAAAATAAATCCAAACTCTTTACAAAAGAAAAGGGTAACAGTACCATGAAAATAAAAGCATTTTAAAATTCTTCTACTCTATTACTGTACATGTATTTTCACTATGGAACATATTTACACCTAACAGGCTTCCACTTGAGCCTGACATGTGACTGAACAGTCAATATTTGTGCTATCAAAGTTACAACTGTGTAATGTACTTTCTCTTTCCATTTTCACTGTTTCCATAAAGTGTAGAAGGAACCATGTTTGTCTATCAGTTGGCCGGTCATCTTTCATTGAAGAAGGCTCGACTTCCTCCATAAATGCCCTGCCATCTTCATCACTAGCAAGGAAGTTTCCAGTCTTTTTAGACTTAATAGACATGTAATCACTCTGGTTGTTGACATGTTTAACTTCAAACAGGTATTTTATCTCATCGGGTTGATGGGCTACCAGCTGCAAATAAAAATATAGACTTAAATTAACAACCTTAACTAGACAGTTTTAACCCTACTGCTAGTAACACAAGAATTAAATTATTGGCCAGGGTGTGAGGTGTTTAAGTACAGAATGACTCAGGGTTAATCCACAAATTATCATTTCCCACTTAGAAGAACTAAGTATGTACACTTAGCTGGGAAGGAATTATAATGGTTATTTTTTTACTCCCTGTTTTTTTTTTTTTTTTTTTTAATTTCTACCTTTATTTAGTAATTTGTTTTTGGGAAGTTTTTCGGGAACCGTCCCCCGGTTAGCTGAATTGGTTGAGCGCCGGACTGTTGTACGGGAGGTCGGGGGTTCAAGCCCCAGCCGGACCAACACTCAAGGTCTTAAAATAACTGGGGAGAATGTGCTACCTTTCTATAAAATCAAGAAATGGATAGACATTCTAGTCTTCTCGGATAAGGACGAATAAACTGTAGGTCCCGTCTCCTGCATCTATTAATTATATATTTCGTTAGGCAGGGGACGTTAAAGAACCCACTCACGAGATTACTATGATGTGGTCTGACCTGTTTACTGGGAATTGGGGGGAGGGGGCATCTGTTAGATTCGCCTTTAATTGATTGTAAACTGCCTAGCAGTCTGGTAAAGTCCCGCGCACAGTGTTGTAAAGCGCCATGAGCTCAGGATATGAGGGCTATACAACGTAATTATTGTTATTATTAAGTTGCAGTTTGAAGACAACAGAGATAATTTGATAACCACAACTCACCTGTAAAAACACCCTGTTTCCTTCTGCACACATGTAGTAATGGCTGCCATCCAAGTCATACCTAATGGTATTTGCTCCATAATCATAACCTTTTTCTATGTAAAATTCTAGAGACATGAATACAAAAAGAAAACAATCAAGTTTATTATCTGAGGGTCCGGAAAGTCAAATATGAGATGTAAATATAGCTTTATGCAGTGCGATAAGGTAAACTTTTCTCATTCAATTTACTTCTAATGAAAATTAGATATTGATGTGATCAATCCAGTTGCATGCTGAATAATGTTCTGAAGCTGGGTTTAAAACAACGGAAAACTATAACCTCAAAGCTAACGAAAAACTATTCCTCGAATTATTACGTAATCAATAATTGTTTAGGTGAAAAAGTTTTCCATTACTGTAGAAGATAATTTTACCACAAAAACTGGCAATGTGGTTAATCTTTAAAGATTAATGAGGCCTCGTGAATGCTCACGGATACTTGAGTGTCATCTATACAAGGTTTGCAATTAAACTCGCCGTCAGAATTGAAAATGAATGAAGAAAATCCGCAAGTGTACTTCCGTGGAGATTACATTCAATCTGGAAACTCGTTTAAATCTACTTGCATACAAATGGGCGCTGAGTCCGTTACATTTCCGCAGGAATCTCTCCTCTTTCTTATTAATCATCCTCGATTATTTTAGACCATTCCATCATTTTACATGCACAAAATCTTCATAATAGCGGGGCTCCCATGCGCGTGGGGCAGAGCCCCATAGCCATGGAATATGGTCAAGCTCTTTTCGTTTGGTTGTCACGTGACTGACCGAGCGTACGTACGTGCCTTTAGATTGCACAGGTAGGGTAGAGGAGACTATCAAAACGAAGGGGGGGACTCAGGCGAGTCTTGGCAAATGCACATCTTTTATGTTATCATTAATATTACGAACTTGGGAGCTCCGCTTTTAGGCTTGGCTAATCTATATACAGTATTAGCTTTTTGTGAGGGTCACGCCCTACCACACGCTTATATTTACCTGTTGTATTGCCCCGATGGCTCCCGGTAAACTTAACGGGGATTTGAGGACCAGGTTCGCTTTCCGGCAAATCTGTTATGAGTAGGTTTCCACTTTTGTCAAGTCTGCGCTCGGGGATGTCCATACGATAGCACGCGCTAATTTTAATTAACTGTCAGATAAAATAGGAAAAAAAACTTTTTTTAGGATTTAACTCCAACTAAACACCACGCGACTGGAAATGAACTTCGGGGACTTAATTCTCTAATTTAAAAATTTAAGCACATCCCTTTTATATATATATATATATATAAACGTCTTATTTATCTGAGCCTGAACGCTCTTATAACATAGGGTCTTATATATAAAAGAAAAGAGTGTACATAAATCCAGGATTGGATGGTTGCAATGTTAAATTTATAGCAAGTTTACCGTACCTTCTCCATATTTTCTTTATAGCGAGTTTTTCTCCAAGCTTGATCTGTAGTCTCTAGTTTCTCCTGATCTTGATCGTTGCTAGTTGCAAATGGTATGGAAACCTTTGGATTCGACGATCTATTTATACGGAAAGTTGAGGAAGACTCATATGCTAATTGACACCAGTGAGGTCCCCAAAGTCACGCGGTCTTGTCAGAAATTGAAAGCATCGGATATCTCAGTCATTCGTACGCGGGATTTCGAAATAAGCTGAGTAACACTAGTTTCTATGGGTGCCGATGGAGCATGCAGTTGGAAATGCTCGCGATTCTGTTCAAAGGAGAAGTGTATTTTTCAAATAATTAGAAAGAACAAGTCACGCAAATCAGGAATCCAAAAGGTTTCCAAAATAGACTCTTAAAAGATATTCTAAATTGGTTAAGAGCTTTATCTTTAAGAAAGTGAAAAACTAAAATTTCTTTTTTGTCACAGATGTTAGAAATTAGCTGATATAATTGATTCTTGTTTAATAGATAATGTATTTTGGGATCGTCATTGTTGCACAGATCAAAAACGGAAACATATATTCAATTTTATTTTCTCTGAATAAAAAAATGGAGATGAATGTTATAATTTGGCAGTAACTCCAGCCACAGAAGATGTGAAATATTGGAATCTATTTATAGGAGATTTCAAACAACTGAAAGATGCAAGTGTGAATTCTGTTTGAAAATGAAAATATTTCATTAATCTTTTTTATTTGCGGAAACAAGTTACATGATATGCGCCATATTACGATTAAGACTCTGTGATGCAAAACGTTATGTGAGCGAAAAGAATTCTCGAATGATGATGGTATTAAAAGAAAGTATGTCTAAAAAAGATGAAATAGACAAGCCATTAACTTAGCAAACTTGTCAATCAGGAGTCTGTCGCCGCACACTCGATATTGATTATTTTCCATCCCCATTTTTTTTCTTATATGACCGCAAAAGTTTAATGTGTCATTTATTGTTTGCCCATTTTCACATTGAGAACCGTAAGGCAAAACCCAAAGTAATAGCAACTACTAACTGAATCAGAACAAAGGGGAAAACAGAAGAACACAAACCTCCATATGAATAGCTAACAAAGCTAACCTACAAAAACAACCTGCGTCAAGTTTTAAATGGTTTTGGTATTGCATTTGATTGGATAACAACATAGCAGAAGATTTCTAGACCTATTTCAGAGAGTTATTGAGCAAAACCGGTGAGAGTAATCTAATGTAATTTTCAACATTCAAAGAGATGTTGCCCTGATTTATAAGGAGTATAGTCCTGGAGAGATCAAAATCTTATGAAAATGATGATTTGTTTTTGGCTGGGTGGTTTTGCAGCAGTGTTTATTTGTTTGCTGCCGAAGGAAAAAAAAACAATGACAAATATGTACAGCGCATTGAAAGGTTTACTGATGTAAAAACTGTCAGACTACAGCGTGTGTAGCAAAGGAATTATCAATGATGTCTTCATTTCCCGCCAGATTCTCATAACTGAGATCTCCAAGATCTGATGCATGATGGCGTGCGGACGTGTATCTGAAGGCTCCACGAATTCCACTGAATTTGTTGCCACTGAACCTTCTTCGTCTCTCTTGAACCAATATCTACATTGGGACGACAAAAAAAGTCCGCTATTCAAGTGGAAAAGGAGCGTAACACAACTTCAGGAATTTTGTTCGAAAGTCCTGAATTTGGAAGTTTCTGCAACCGCGAGTCCCTCTGAAAGGTCTAGCTCTTTGAAGTTGAAGACAATCACGTTGGTTTTATTTCAGTACCGGCACCCTTCAAGTCCAAGGTCCGGATGCAAAAGTAATGAAAGCCAAACTGAAGAAGCTACTCCAGTTACCGGTTGATGACGACTTGGTTATTCTCGTGAATGAAGAAGAAGCTTCTACTCCGGCATTTAACAAGAATGCCAAATCAGTACAAGAGGAGTTGGACTGTCTGAAATCTGAAGTGCTGAACGTATGGGCTCATATAAAAGACAAACCTAATGAGGAAGACCTGAGATCTGAAAATTCTCGACTTAGGGAGATAATTCTGTGTTTGAAGGAAGAAAATAAAAAGTTAGTCCACGAACGCGATTCTTTAAGTTTTGCATTGCAAATCGTATCAAGAGAAGCAGCTACTCAATGCCGTTCAATGAGTAACACCTCTAACGAACATACCATTGTCCAAAATATGGGTAAGTAAACACTTCGCGCCAACAAAGAACAAAGCTTCATTGTGAAATCAAAGAACAAAAGAAAGAAATCGAAAGGCAAAGGAGGTCCTAATAACACCCTGACAGGAAAAGAATCCGAACACGAAAATTAACCAAAAGAGCGCACAACCCTGCTCATAGGAGATTCGATGATCTCAAGAATACCTGGAAAAGATCTGGGAAAAGCAGTTGGCCACAGGGTTATAGTCAAGCCTTTCTCGGGCGCTACGACAATGGCCATGAATCACTATCTCAAGCCAAATCTGGAATCTTCGCCCAATGAAGTGATTTTACACATTGGGACTAATGATCTTAAAACCAGGGAACCAAAGGCTGTTGAAGAATCGATTGTGGATCTCGCGAGGCAGATCGAGGGCACCTGCGATACTCTAGTTACGCTGTCGGAGCTTGTATGCCGGCAGAAAAGATAAGCTGGACCAGGCAGTGAAAACAGCCAACAAACATCTAAAGAAGTTCTGCCATCAAAATGGATGGAAATTAATTCATCATGAGAACATGTCTCATAGTGGACTCAACAAAGGTGGACTGCACTTAAATTTTAAAGGTAATAAGCAGTTTTATAATAATTTTAAATCGCACCTAGAATGACATAATGTGCTGTCCGTCAATGCCGTAGGGGGATCAATTAAGCAACCAAAGGGCCGAAAAATCTGTCTCAATATTGCCTCCTTTGCGCGGTTTTAGAATGGCATCACTCAATATTAATCAATTAACTACTCACATAGACGAATTAAGAATCCTATTAGCAAACAATGATATCGATATTGTTTGCATAAATGAAACGAAACTGAACGAGAGTATTCGAGAGCATGAAGTTCATATTCCGGGATACGAAATAGTTCGCCGCGATAGACTAACAAAATGTGGTGGAGGGTATGCTTCTATGTAAGAACTTCAATCAACTTTACAGTACGAAACGACCTATATTGGTGATTCCAATAGTGGCGAAGGTGTTTGAAAGGATAGTTCATGAACAGTTATATGCCTATTTGGAAGAGCACGATATTCTATGTCAAAACCAATCAGGGTTTCGTGCTAATCATTCAACTGTAACAGTTTGTTGGAAGCGACAGATTCTTGGGCATATAATATTGATAACGAGAAAATCAATGGAGTCATTTTTTTAGATTTGAAAAAAGCTTTTGACACTGTTGATCATCAGATCCTTCAATCGTGATATTCAAAGTTTACGTGGCGTGACTCTGCTTATGACCTCAGGGACTCTGAAAATAAGCTCAATGTTCCACTATCGCGCACTAATTATTACAGAAAAAGCTTTAGCTACAATGGCGCCACATTATGGAACAGTCTATCACGCAATATAAGGAACACAGAGTCTCTGGGGGTATTTAAACGTAAGATCAATGACATTCTTTAAGTCTAACGCACGGCATTCACGGAAAACAGCTTTAGTGTTATAGTATGTAGTTTTAATTTTAAATATCGTAGCGTATGTGATGTGTATTTTTATGGGCTGATGAATTGATCGTGTTTAAATAAATAAAGATTACAGATTACAGGGAAATAAACAGCAGTGAATGAGGATAATGAAATATCTTTTGCTCTTTTCTCTTTGTATAGCATTTTACTCAAGGAATTGAAAATGCTACGGCCGGGAAAATTTAATGCTGTTTCGGTGTGGTTGTTGAGCATATGTTTTTATCGGTATTCTGGCTGTTCTCAATTCATGCGAGACTCTTTCATTGTGATATTTTAAAAAGTATAGAAAAGCCGCGGTATTTTTTGTTGTGAAGCTGCCCGTCGGTAGTTTTCCTGTTCATTACTGGTGAAACTTTTAGTAAATACAAGCGTTAATGATCTTTCTGGCAAAATTGGTTCTCATGGTAGTTGGCAGCTGAGTTTATTCTCGTAACTTCCGCGAGAGTCCAGTTTGGGCGCGAAAATCTATCGTCACAATAACCAATGAGCACTTGGGTTTTGAAGGTCGAATGTCTATATCCAGAATGGCTATTAGTTTTCTTCCGGTTTGGTGCAGAGAAATGACCATCATATCTGACATGTAAACAAAAACCTGGTGAATGCCTCTTTGGTTCGTTCTGCAAAAATGAAGTAGATGCTTCACTTCAATTTGGAACTTTCCCTGCTATTTCGGTGCATAAAAAATTCGTTGCTAGTGATTCCTCACTCCTGGCGAGAAAATTGGCTAACTCAGTGATGCTGTCCTATACTTTACGAGCGAGTGCTCTGTGTATAGTTTTTGTACAAAAACAAATGTCGCTCCACTAAATCTTAATTTTAGCCGTTCGCGGCAAGCTAAGGCGCAGCGCTCGCTTTCTGTCGATGTCTTTGGGTGCCATTCTTCCTTGTTCAAATATCGTAGTGAACAGTAAATTTTATCAAAACACCCCTCCGTACTTCATTTCCTATCTAACTTATAAGATTAAGGTAACATAAAACCGTTCAATTGCTCGCACTCTACGCGAAAAACCAAGAAAAAGGCGTCAATTACGAAAAACCCAACTGAAAAAGAAGGACAATTCATTATGTGTTACATGAGCTGATAAATGTGTTGATGAAGTGCATGGGAGTTTCTTACAACAAGGCGCCGTCCATGGTGCAAAACCAGGGAACGTTACCGAGGCGTTGTCTAACTGGTTTGTCCCTTTTTATCTGTTGCTCTTTGTTTACTGTGGACTTGGTGATCCCGTAATGTATCAAAAGAGGTTGCGTCTCTCATAAAATACTCAAATGTGTGCATTCAACGATCAACTTGAAGGTGATTCATCATGATCTTTCGTCGGCTTGGAAAAAAATGTCTAGGCTGCGATTATTTAAAATACTTGAATTCTTCTTTCTATCTTCTGTTTCTCTTTCAGTCAGTCGGAACAAAACCTTGTACCTCTGGTACCCTCCATCAGGTGAAGCTTTCTTTTACTTTTAGTTTTTCACTTGGTTGTAAGCAAAGTTTAGACTTCATATCCAGCACAAAAGGGTGAAAATCAGCCTAGGATAACAGAACTTTCTGAAGCTTCATCCCTATGGAACAATGAGAGGCTGGTCATTCAGCGCGCATGCTCACTTCATGAGTTTCCCTCGCTTCTCAACAACTCCTTCCAATATCTGCTTGTGGTCTTCACTGATATTGGATGGTGATTGGTTTAGCGTTGGTTTTACATTATCCGGCCACACATGTGTACTACGCATTTAGGCTTTTATTGTGTTTTAATCTAAACAAAAATATAATTGAGTTGATTTGAAGATGTTTGTTTCATTTGTTTTTTCCTCTCCTCAAGGTACATTATCATAGCAAGTCAGCGGAGTAAGAAGAAATTGAGTAGCTTTCAACCTATTTCCATATCTCTTCCGGTCTATCCTCTGTTTCTCTTTCAATCAGTCGGCAACAAAAAAGTCTTAAAACGACAGCAACAACAACAGAAGTCTTTAAATTTGTTGTGGGGGTTTTACCACTCGCTTGGCGAATTAACAAGAGGTACTGAGACTCTGTAATTTTCTTCTTTATTCTCCTATACTGCTGCTTCTACTACAGCTTATTTTCTCTCTCTTGTTCCACTGCTTATTTTCACTACTTTCAGCAAGGAGTGCTCCAGTATTAAATACAAAAATCACAGACATGTTTGGGTCAGCTAACCGTGGGAATTTCCAAAACAGGATGTTCAGTGTGGGTAAGACTCAAGGTCAGTTTTACCAACTCAAACATGACCACCTAGCAAACTAGTTATCCTCAACCATAACAAGAGATTAAAATGTCTAGCACGGTAAGTGCTGAGCCAAGTTCAAGCACACACTAAAAATAAATGATCAAAACTATAGATTCATCAAAATAGCACGTAGACTTAATAAAACAAAAGGCAAACCTAAAAATACTGGAAATATCAATCCTTGAAAACGCTCTACAACAATAATGATAAAGCCCCAGCAAACATACTAAATCTATTTCAGAAAGCGTCTAATATTCATTCATACAGTACACGATCTTTTACGTCTGGAAAGTTTTATATCAAAAGTTCGAGACTAGAAATACAAAACAGTCCCTTCTCTCGGATCGGAGTAAAGCTGTGGAATAAGATACCAAGCTGTATAACGGATCTCCCAAAGAAAACTTTTAAAAAATTCCTTCGCAAATTGCTATTTGATATCTTAGAAAAAGAAGATAACTATATTCAAATCCCCATGATCATTAAAAAAGTAGGTACATAGATACACCTTCTAAGTTTAAATGTCTTCTTATCTTTTTCTGTATGACTCTGTGACTGTGGGACTGTAAATAACGACTCCTTGTCCTAAGACATCATGAGACGATTTATGTTATTCAGGTACTTGTCTTGCCCCGCCACGATTAGCTTTTTAGCTATTTTCGGGGCAAACTATCCCACTGTTATTTTACGTAAAAATAAATTGTTGTTGTTAAATTGTTGTTGTTGATTGACCGTGATCTTTCGTCGCCTTGGAAACAAGTGAGGGAAATGAGTTTCCCTTTCTACTCAACAACTCTTTCCAATATCTGCTTGTGGTCTTAATTGATGTTAGATGGTGATTGGAATTCCATAAGCAGAAATTTGCAATTAATTTATAATTGTATTTTTCTTTGCATTTTTACTCTTTGAATTTGTAGTTTTAGAGGACCACAATGAGAACTACTGGTTTTACCGCTGATTGTGTGATCCAATAAAAGCATTCTTATTATTATTATTATTAATATTGTCATGGGTTTAGTCTTGGTCACACATGCATACTGCGCTTCTAGGCTTTTATTGTATTTGAACCTAACCAAAGCTATAATTGAGTTGATTTGAAGGTGTTCGTTTCATTTGTTTTTTCCTCTCCTCAAGGTACATTACCACAGCAAGTCAGAGTAAGAAATTGAGTAGCTTTCAACCTTTTTCCACGTCTCTTCCGGTCTATCCTCTGTTTCTCTTTCAATGAGTCGGAAACAAAAAAAGTCTTAAAACGGCAGCAACAACAACAGAAGTCTTTACCGATAATCCTTTTAATAGAGATACACCGGTACTCATAGGTAAGCGACATATTCTGGTTACAGTACCAGTTACAACTTATATTGTTATAGTGTTAATGAACTAGGGTTTAATTAATGTTATAGTGTTAATGAATTAGGATTTAAACAATAGGAACTATCACTAGGTGTAAGATACATGACATGAGAGGTCCCAGAGAGTAAACATATATAGCTAAGTTGCATGCATATTGAGGTGGTGATATATTGTGTAACTGTAGTTTAGGTAGTGATTATTAAAGTTCGGTCGGCCGTTTTAACCAAGGATTGGCGTCACTTTTCTGCAGTAAGACACAACAACTGGCGACGAGGATGGCTGAAGGAGAAGAACCGACGAATCCGACGGCACAACATACAGTGGTAGTGAATTCGCTCATCGGTCGAGTTGGGGAGTTTGTACCGGGCTCAGACTGGAAGCATTATGTCGAGCGAATGGAAATGTTCTTCGAGGTCAACAATGTGTTGGAAGCAAAAAAGGTACCAACAATACTTACCTTAATGGGTAATAAGATGTATGCGTTACTTAGAAGCATTGTATCTCCAAGAAGGCCGAAAGATTTGTCTTCTGCGGAAATTTTTGATAATTTGGCCAAGCACCTGGATCCGAAGCCGATAGTCATAGCCGAGCGTTTCAAGTTCCACAAGGCGGAACAGCAAGAGTCGGAAGCAATAAGAGATTTCGTTGCTAGATTGAAAAAGTTGGCTGAGACTTGTGACTTTGGCGGTTATCGCGAAGAGGCGATTCGGGATCGATTCGTATGTGGTTTAAAGGAGTGAACGATTCAACGCAAGTTACTCGTGGTAGCGGACTTAACTTTACAAACGGCTGTTGAGAGGGCGTGTGCTGCGGAACTGACCGAGAAAGAAACCACTGCATTGCATGGAGGAAGTGTGGAAGAAGTAAAAAAAGTGGCAGCTACATTTCCTGAGTGCTTTCGTTGTGGAAAAGTCAATCACTCGTCGGACATGTGTTTCTTTCGCAATTCCAAGTGTCATGGTTGTCAAAAGGTGGGTCACATTGTGAAGAAATGTCCTGAGAGGGAGCAAAAACCTGAAAATAGGAGGAAAAAGTGGAACGCAAAGTCGAAATTTGGGAAAAAAAAGAAGAAGCAGCAGAAGGTTCGTTTCGTCGAAGAAGATGTGGCAGTCAGGCAATCAGTGAGTGGAAGAAGTGATTGGCCCATTTTTACAGTCTCAGACTCCCGTGGAACACGTAAAGAGTTTATTGTACCAGTAGCAATCAATGGGAAAACTGTGGACATGGAACTTGACACTGGAGCTTCTGTAACTATTATTCCCAAGAGTATTTGGACTGATGTTCTCGCGTCAAAACCTGTGGAACGCACAGACGTGAAACTACGAAGTTATTCTGGTCACGAAATTCCTGTTATTGGAGAAGCTAGAGTTCAAGTAGCATACCGCGATCAAGAAGCAGTATTACCGGTTGTTATCACAGGAAATGATGGTCCAGTGTTAATGGGTCGCGATTGGCTGTCCGTGTTGAAGTTGGACTGGGGACAGATCAAGCAGATTTCCCTAGAATCGGTTAACAAGTCGGACTCGCTTCGAACGAAGTATTCATCGTTATTTGATGGTAATCTGGGAACCATTAAAGGAGTTACTGCACATTTGAAGCTTAAAGAAAACGCAGTGCCGCAGTTCTTTAAACCCAGACCAGTACCGTTCGCGTGAAAAGAGAAGATTGCTGACGAACTTCAAAGACTGGAAAAGATCGGTGTGCTGGAAAAAGTGGATTTTTCGGATTGGGCCACGCCCATCGTCCCCGTGCTGAAACCTGACGGCAGTGTTCGAATCTGTGGTGATTACAAGGTAACGATTAACCCTGTTTTGGATGTACCAGAACACCCAATGCCTACGGCTGATGACCTGTTAACCCAGTTAAATGGAGGGGAAAAGTTTACCAAGCTGGACTTGTCTTCAGCGTACCAGCAAGTGCTTTTGGATGAGGAATCGAGACAGTAAGTAACAATCAATACTCACCTTGGCCTATTGCGATACACCCGTCTCCCCTTTGGTGTAGCGTCTAGTCCTGTAATTTTTCAGAAGATAATGGATTCAGTCATCACTGGTCTTCAGGGTGTTGGTGGTATTCTCGATGATCTCATTATCACTGGCTCAAATGATGAAGCACATTTTCGCAATCTAGAAGGCGCTTTGGAGCGAATGAGCTGCATGGGAATAAAGTTGAAGAAAGAAAAGTGTGTGTTTATGGAGCCATCAGTAGAATACTTCGTTTTCGTGGTGGATCGTGATGGTATTCACCCATCTCCTCGTAAGGTTCAAGCTATTCAAGAGGTGCCAGTACCGGGGAACCCAACGGAACTGAAATCCTTTCTGGGATTGATTAATTACTATCGCAGATTTATTCCTGACATGGCTACCCTGGCTCAGCCCTTGAATCGTTTATTAGTGGAGAACATTCCGTGGAAATGGTCAAAACAATGTGCGGACGTGTATCTGAAGGCTCCACGAATTCCGCCGAATTTGTTGCCACTGAACCTTCTTCATCTCCCTTAAACCAATATCTACATTGGGACGACAAACAAAGTCTATTCAAGTGGAAAGGGAGCCTAACACAACTTCAGGAATTTTGTTCGAAAGTCCTAAATTTGGAAGTTTCTGCAACCGCGAGTCCCTCTGAAAGGTCTAATTCTTTGAAGTCGAAGACAATCACGCTGGTTTTATTTAACAGTACCGGTACCCTTCAAGTCCAAGGTCCGGATACAAAAGCAATGAAAGCCAAACTGAAGAAGCTACTCCAGATACCGGCTGATGGCGACTCAGTTATTCTCGTGAATGAAGAAGCTTCTACTCCGGCGTTTAACAAGAATGCCAAATCAGTACAAGAGGAGTTGGACTGTCTGAAATCTGAAGTGCTGAACATATGGGCTCATATAAAAGAGAAACCTAATGAGGAAGACCTGAGATCCGAAAATTCTCGACTTAGGGAGATAATTCTGTCTTTGAAGGAAGAGAATAAAAAGTTAGTCCAAGAACGCGATTCTTTAAGTTTTGCATTGCAAATCGTATCGAGAGAAGCAGCTACTCAATGCCGTTCAATGAGTAACACCTCTAATGAACATACCATTGTCCAAAATATGGATGAGTCAACACCTTGCGCCAACAAAGAACAAGGCTTCATTGTGAAATCAAAGAACAAAAGAAAGAAATCGAAAGGTAAAGGAGGTCCTAATAACACCCTGACAGGAAAAGAATCCGAACCCGAAAAACAACCAAAAGAGCGCACAACCCTGCTCATAGGAGATTCGATGATCTCAAGAATACCTGGAAAAGATCTGGGAAAAGCAGTTGGCCACAGGGTTATAGTCAAGCCTTTCTCGGGCGCTACGACAATGGCCATGAATCACTATCTCAAGCCAAATCTGGAATCTTCGCCCAATGAAGTGATTTTACACATTGGGACTAATGATCTTAAAACCAGGGAACCAAAGGCTGTTGCGGAATCGATTGTGGATCTCGCGAGACAGATCGAGAGCACCTGCGATACTACAGTTACGCTGTCGGAGCTTGTATGCAGAAAAGATAAGCTGGACCAGGCAGTGAAAACAGCCAACAAGCATCTAAAGAAGTTCTGCCATCAAAATGGATGGAAATTAATCCATCATGAGAACATATCTCATAGTGGACTCAGCAAAGGTGGACTGCACTTAAATTTTAAAGGTAATGAGCAGTTTTATAATAATTTTAAATCGCACCTAGAATGAGATAATGTGCTGTCCGTCAATGCCGTGCAGGATCAATTAAACAACCAAAAGGCCGAAAAATCTGTCTCAATATTGCCTCCTTTGCGCGGTTTTAGAATGGCATCACTCAATATTAATCAATTAATTACTCATATAGACGAATTAAGAATCATATTAGCAAATAATGATATCGATATTGTTTCCATAAATGAAACGATACTGAACGAGAGTATTCGAGATCAAGAAGTTCATATTCCGGGATACGAAATAGTTCGCCGCGATAGACTAACAAAATGCGGCGGAGGGGTATGCTTCTATGTAAAAACTTCAATCAACTTTACAGTACGAAATGACCTACACATGGATACACTAGAAAATCTTTGCTTGGAAATCCATAAGCCAAATTCAAAATCTTTTGTGATTGTTACTTGGTACAGACCACCTGACTCTCCTATTGGCATTTTTTCACCTTTTGAATCCCTAATTGGGAGATTGGATAGTGAAAATGTAGAATTTTTTGTACTGGGAGACATGAACTGTGACATGATCACGACTCGATATGACAATAACACATCCAAATTAAGGAGTATTGCTGATGTCTACGGACTCGAGCAGCTTATCTCTGAACCGACGAGGATAACACCCACCTCATCAACTCTAATTGATTTAATCTATACCAACTGCTCGGATAAGATTGCTTGTTCGGGAGTTTGTCATATCGGAATAAGTGATCATAGCATGGTGTATGTATATAGAAAACTTTCCCTGAATGGGATGTCTAACGGACATAATTCTAACAACAACAAACATATGAAACATATGTGTGAACTGCGGTTATGAGACGTATATGAGAACGATCCTTCGCAGTAAAGCACTATTTGAGCAATAGTGAAAATCAGACCTGAAAAAAATTTCAGGCCTGTACGGGATTCGAACCACTGACCTCTGCGATACTAGTGCAGCGCTCTACCAATTGAGCTAACAAGCCAACTGGGAGCAGGCCATCAAATAACCGCAGTTCACACATATGTTTCATATGTTTGTTGTTGTTTGATTTATCATCTACGGGTTTATATCGAATTAATTTGATGGCCTGCTCCCAGTTGGCTTGTTAGCTCAATTGGTAGAGCGCTGCACTAGTATCGCAGAGGTCAGTGGTTCGAATCCCGTACAGCCCATAAATTTTTTTCAGGTCTGATTTTCACTATTGGTCAAATAGTGCTTTACTGCGAAGGATCGTTCTCATATACGGACATAATTCTATTACATACAGAAATTTCCGAAATTTCGATCGCCAAAAGTTTCGTTATGATATTCTATCTCAATGTTGGGATAATGTATACGAGTCTTCCAACCCAAACGTGATGTGGCAGCAATGGAAATGTACATTTCTGGCTATCGCTGACAAACATGCCCCATTGAAAACGATGCGCGTTCGTTCACGGAGTTCTCCGTGGATTACCTCTGAATTGAAAGACCTTATGCATAATAGAGACATATTAAAAATCAAAGCTGGCAAGACAAATGATCCTAACGATTGGGTATTATTTAAGAAACAAAGAAATATAGTCAATAAGCAAATACGCTCAGCTAAGCAAGCTTATTACCAAAATAGTTTTAATAAGCAAACCAGCGACTCCCAAAAGACCTGGCAGACTATAAACGAGCTAACTTCTCGAAAATCTGGGAAAACGCCAGTGGCGTCACTAAAAGTGAACGGATTAACGATAACTAATCCGTTGGAGCTATCAAACGAATTCAATAACCACTTTGCTAATATTGGTCCAAAACTTGCCAGTGAGATAAATTGTGATAGTGGTAGCTATCAAAGATATCTTACCGCAACAGATAAACGGTTTAAGCTCCAACCCACCAATCCAACTAAAGTATTTTCACTTTTAAATAAACTAGACAAGTCAAAGGCAACAGGCCTTGACAAAATATCTGCTAGGCTTATCAGGGAATGTGCTGATCTCATTTGTGTGCCGATATGTGATATTTTCAATCAATCTATTAGCCAAGGGACGTTCCCAGACGACTGGAAATATGCAAGGATTACCCCTCTTTATAAACAAGGTGAACGCGGTGATGCTAACAATTACCGCCCAATATCGGTGATTCCAATAATGGCGAAGGTGTTTGAAAGGATAGTTTATGAACAGTTATATGCCTATTTGGAAGAGCACGATATTTTATGTCAAAACCAATCAGGGTTTCGTGCTAATCATTCAACTGTAACAGCTTTGTTGGAAGCGACAGATTCTTGGGCATATAATATTGATAACGAGAAAATCAATGGAGTCATTTTTCTAGATTTGAAAAAAGCTTTTGACACTGTTGATCATCAGATCCTTCTATCGAAACTAAACTATTATGGTATACATGGAAAATCTTTCAGATGGTTTCAGTCATATTTGGAAAACCGAACAAAAAAATGCTCTGTCAACGGGTCGCTATCCAGTAGCTACTCGTTGACTTGCGGCGTCCCTCAAGGGACCATTCTCGGTCCATTATTGTTCTTATTATATATCAACGATCTTCCAAATTGCTTATCAAATTGTAAACCGAGAATGTATGCCGATGACACGCACCTCACATATGCGGGAAGCAATCTTGAGAACGTTCAGTTTTGTCTAAATGAAGACCTAGAAAACGTCTTCAACTGGCTACAAGCGAACAAACTCACGTTGAACATGACTAAAACCGAATTCATGCTAATAGGGTCGAGGCAGAGACTGAATACTCTCACAGCTTCACCAACAATTAGAATGAACAATACTCAAGTGAGCCAGGTTTCAGCTACAAAATCGCTTGGTGTAATAATAGACGATAAACTCGATTGGCATAGTCACATCGAAAAACTAACGAAAAAGATCGCCTCTGGTATCGGGGCCCTAAAGCGAATTAGGCACCTGATCCCAGCATCAACCTTACATCTCATCTACCAAGCTTTAGTAAAACCTCACTTTGATTACTGTGACATTGTTTGGGGTAGCTGTGGGAAAACGCTACGAGATAAACTGCAGAAATTGCAGAATAGAGCAGCCCGTGTGTTGACATTCTCTAACTATGATGCTGATGCAACTGAGCTACTCGAGTTTTTAGGGTGGAAAAATCTTGCACGCCAGCAGGAAATCCATAAAGCCACCATGATGTTTAGATGTCTGCACGGGCTAGCTCCAAGGTATCTATATTCAAAGTTTACGTGGCGTGACTCTGCTTATGACCTCAGGGACTCTGAAAATAAGCTTAATGTTCCACTACCGCGCACTAATTATTACAGAAAAAGCTTTAGCTACAATGGCGCCACATTATGGAACAGTTTACCACGCGATATAAGGAACACAGAGTCTCTGGGGTTATTTAAACGTAAGATCAATGACATTTTTTAAGTCTAACGCACGGCATTCACGGAAAACAGCTTTAGTGTTATAGTATGTAGTTTTAATTTTAAATATCTTAGCGTATGTGATATGTATTTTTATAGGCTGATGAATTGATCGTGTCTAAATAAAGATTACAATACAATACAATACAAAAGAAGCATTTGAGAAGCTGAAAGGCTTTTTGCAATCTGCACCTTTGCTGGCACATTACGATCCAAAGAAGCCGGTGCGACTGGCAGTTGATTCGTCGTTTTTTGGATTAGGAGCTGTGTTGTCACACATTTCTGAGGATGGCGAAGAGAAGCCGATAGCTTTTGCCTCCCGTACTCTTTCCTCGAGTGAACAGAACTATTCAATGATTGAAAAGGAGGCTTTGGCAATTATCTTTGGTGTAAAAAAGTTTCATCAGTACCTGTTTGGTCGACGATTTACTCTGCTGACAGATCACAAACCCCTAACCTACATCCTTGGTCCGAAACGTGGGATTTCAGTCCTTGCCGCATCTCGCCTACAGCGATGGTCCATTCAACTGGCAGCTTACACTTATGACATTGAATATCGTGCGTCTAAGAACCATGGAAATGCAGACGCATTGTCTCGCTTGCCTAGGAAAACCATTGAAGAAGCTGACGACTGGTCGATAGAGGGAGATCAAGTCAACAAAGTTCGAATTGAAGGTACACCCACTACAGCAACCAGAATCAGAGAGGCTACAAGAAGTGATCCTGTTATGTCACGTGTCTTACATTACGTATTGCATGGTTGGCCAGCAGAAGAGAATACGCCAGATGAACCCAGATTTTATCGCGCCAAACGTGAAAAGTTTACAGTTGAGGATGGTTGTTTGTTGCGTGGTACAAGAGTAGTGATACCCTCTAGATATCGACAGGAGGTGCTGTCTGAATTACATCTTAACCACCCAGGAATGGTGCGAATGAAGTCTTTGGCACGATTGCATGTCTGGTGGCCAAACCTGGACAGTGACATCGAACAGACCGTAAGAGATTGCATTGATTGTCAAGCCAACCGTTGTAGGGCGCCTTTTAAGGTGGTCAACCCATGGAACTGACCTACTCGCCCGTGGCAGCGTTTACATGTGGATTTCGCTGGACCATTCAATGGAGGAATGTTTCTTATAGTGGTTGATGCCAAGTCTAAGTGGATGGAAGTGAGTCAAATGTCTTCCACCAGTGCCTGCGCCACAATTGGAGCTCTACGCGGCTTGTTTGCTACGCATGGCTTGCCGGAGGAGATAGTGGCCGACAATGGTCCGCAGTTTGTCGCAGGGGAAATGAAAGATTTCTTAACTTCCAATGGTGTTCGCCTGTGTTTGTCGTCACCATATCATCCTGCATCCAATGGTGAAGCTGAATGTGCAGTTCGGACATTTAAGGAAGCCATGAGAGTTATGAAGAATGAACCGGGTACCCAAACGCAGAAATTGGCTCGATTCCTTTTGAGCTACCGAACCACGCCTCATACTGCCACTGGGTGTCCACCAGCAGAAATCTTGATGGGTCGCAGATTGAGAACAACGCTTGAGTTGCTTAGAACCGACTTGTCTGCACGGATGGAAAAAAAGTCGAGGAGGATAAATCCCATGGTTCGACGCGGTTTTGAGATTGGTGAACCTGTCATGGTGAAGGATTATCCTAATCGTGGATCCGCTTGGACTATGGGGGTTGTTCAAGATCGACTGGGTCCGGTCACATACCGAGTGCAAGTTGAAAAGTTGCTCTGGAAAAGACATGTCGATCAGTTGCGAGAACTAGCTGGCTCAAAGATAGCCGATGTTCAGCCGAATAGCTGTGAATTACCAGAGATCGATTTGCCTGAGAAAGTAGATGCAAGTGTGTCTGTTACAAATGAAGACCTATCGCCCGAACAACAGTCTATGCCGAATGAGAAGTCTACCAAGCCCTGGGTTGAAGTCGCACCACCTGGACAGAGTATTACACTAGAAGAAGATGTTACGGATAATACTGTTCCTGAAGAGCCCAGACGTCGTTCAACTAGAATTCGAACGAAACCTAAACGTTTAATTGAAGAGATGTAGTTGAACATTGAACTCTCAGTAGAACACTCTCAATTACGGCAATTATACGTTTCGGAATAGTTTTCGCTTCGTTTTCTTTCGCTTTGCTTATTTTTCTGTTAATTTAATTTGTAGTTTAAGCGGGAGGAGATGTTATAGTGTTAATGAACTAGGGTTTAATTAATGTTATAGTGTTAATGAATTAGGATTTAAATAATAGGAACCATCACTACGTGTAAGATACATGACATGAGAGTTCCCAGAGAGTAAACATATATAGCTAAGTTGCATGCATATTGAGGTGGTGATATATTGTGTAACTGTAGTTTAGGTAGTGATTATTAAAGTTCGGTCGGCCGTTTTAACCAAGGATTGGCGTCACTTTTCTGCAGTAAGACACAACATATATCACCTAGAACATTTTAAGTAAGATTTCCATACTTGAAGTCTTCTTATTACAACAAAAAATTAATGTGAAATACTTAGTAATACTTGATGATATACTAACGATGTATTTTAACTGCAAAGCTACGTGAAATATCTTTTAGACATTAAGTACAATGTAGTGTATCACAAACCAATAAAAAATCGTATTAATCTGAAAGGAAGTAAGTATACACTGTGCAAGAAATAAATCCAAACTCTTAAAAAAAAAGATATGAAACAAGACAGTACCATGAAAAAAAAAGCATTTTAAAATTCTTCTACTCTATTCCTGTACATGTATTTTCACATTGGAACATATTTACACCTAACAGGCTTCCACTTGAGCCTGACATGTGACTGAACAGTCAATACTTGTGCTATCAAAGTTACAACCGTGTAACGTGCTTTCTCTTTCTCTTTTCACTGTTTCCACGACATAGTGTATAAGGAACCATGTTTGTCTGTCAGTTGGCTGGTCATCTTTCATGGAGGAGTGCTTGACTTCTCCATACATGCCTTGCCATCTTCATCACTAGTTCCCAGTCTTTTTAGACTGAGTAGACATGTAATCACTCTGGTTGTTGACATGTTGAACCTCAAATAGGTATTTCATTTCAATGGGCTGATTGGCAAGCGACTGCAAATACAAATGTAGGTTTGAATTAACGACCTAAACCTAACAGTAGTAACTTTACTGCTAGTAACACAAGTATGAAATGATTGGTCAGGGTGGGGGATGTTTTGCTACAGAATGGTTCAGGGTTATTCCACAAATTATCATTTCCCAAATAGAAGAACTAGGAATGTACACCAGGGAAGGGATTGTAATGGATAATTTTTGCCCTCTGTTTCTGTTAAATGATGTTTACCAGAGTAATTTGTTTTTGGGAATTTGCACTTGGAATACAACAGAGGTAATAAAGTCAGAAGCACGGTATGTCACAACTCACCTGTAAAAACACGGCGGTTCAACCAGTCCCAGCATCTTACAGCCAACTGTGCCCTACTTGATGCCAAATTACGCCACGTAGCTTCACGTGAGTCAGTCAGGGTGGACGCTCAAGAACTTCAAGAGCTCTCAAGGAGACGTACTAGATCTAAAGCCAGTGATCTAAAGTTTTCCATCTCTTTTTAACCCGACGCTAAAATAGATGGTATGTTTTTTTTGGTTATATAGTTCTTATGAAGTGTAGATAAAGTGATATTCGGTCTAACAAGCATTTTGGGCCTCGGTTTCGATGATCGGCAAACTGGTTTCCCGCTGATCGACTGAAAAAGATTCAATGCAATGAAGTTTGATCTATTTGGAGGCTCCTAGAATCTAACCAATTAGAGCCGAACAGATCTTACAAGTTGTAGTGGTTGCTCTCAAGGTCAGATAGTACTGGTAATAGTAGTATTTCTCTAGATTACTTTCTACCTTCGCGGGTGCCTTTCGAGAAAAATTCTTATATTTCGTGTTTCCGCGCGACATGGAGACATTAAGTTTGTAGACATGTCTCCTCGTTTGGCTAGGCCTTTAGTTTTTAATCAAAATGATTAAAGCAACATTTCATTAAAGAATTTCCGGTAAAGCCCAAACGAGCGAGGGTTGTTATTAATGTTGTTTTGTTTAATCGCGTTTCATATGCCACCGTTTGGCATCAGATTTTAATAGTTATTATTACTAGTGGCCAGAAAGCTTCCAAGGTTGAAAAAAACCGCTACAAAATGCGATCTGAGTACACTGTTTCAAAATATTATGACTCCGTCCATTTTATTTCCCATTGCACAGTGGAAAATCCGTCATGTCTACAAACCCTGATAATTTGCTCAAATAAATGGGAATTGAGATCAACAAAGGTTCGCAAGGCTAGAGAAAAAGCAAAACCATTATTAACAGAATGAAATCTTTTGGGTACTTGTTAATAACCTAAGAAACAAGTGAATAGATCATAGTTACTAACTATGAATAGATGAACGATCACATATTTGAACTGCAAAACTGTACCCCTCTCAAGCAGAAAGCCTGCGACAATGAAATACGATAAAGAATAAATCAATGAACAAAATTTTTGCCGTGGAGCTTCTTGCGTTTTTCCGTTAATACATAGAGCGCCTCCAAAACATTTAAAGGCTGAACTGTTGAAGAAAGACTGAAGCCGGAGGTAGGGATGTTTCAACTCAGTTTTTTGTTTTAACCATATCATAACTGATTTATCGTTTATAGATGAATAGAAAATAACTACACAGCAGGATTAACGAAATTTCGAGCACATGTTAACGAGAATGCGAGCATGCGAACAGTTGCAAGAATTTTGCGAGCATGACCAAGCGAGCACCCGTGTAATTTTTGCGTGCAATTCGAGCAAAGGCCAAATTTTGCGAGCACTTGTAAAATTGAATGGGACCGTTCGATACCCCTAAGACTGCCACCCAAAGACATCGACAGCGAGCGAACGTTGCGCCTTAATTAGCTTGCCACCAACAGCTAACATTTAGATTTAGGCTAACAACATGTATTTTTGTAGAAAATCTATACACAGATCACTTGCTCGTAGACGTATACGACAGCATCAACGAGTTAGCCACATTTTCTTGCCCCGGAGTGGGGTATCACTCGCAACGAAGTTAAATGCTGGTACAGGTGCACTGAAATAGCCGAGGGAAAAGCTTCAAAAGTGAAGCTTCCAATTCATTTTTGCAGAGCGAACCACATAGCCATTCACCAATGTTTCGTTAAAAATGAATGAGAATCACGTGATTTAGAACATTGATTGACATTTAAGCTTTGTTACATCACATTTCAGTTGGTAAATCAATTCAAAAGGAAAGGTCTAGTGTAAGTTGCTAACCCGAAACAAGCCTTTAAGCTAACCTTGAGCTATTTTGGAGTGAAATAATTGTATGAGAAATTAGTTATACATAGATACAAACGATTTTGTATCGTCCTTTTGCCAGATCGAATAATTGCAATATCGTCTAAATAAACAACAATCAAATTATACGATTTGTGGTCGATCAGTTCGTCGGCATTATTTTCTACTCGGAACACCAGGCTTTTGTTTACACGTCAGATATGATGGTCCTTTCTCCGCATCGAACCAGAAGAAAACTAATCGCCATTCTGGATAAAGACTTTCGACTTTTAAAACCCAAGCGATCATTAGTTTCAATTCTTCGAGTAAGAAAACATACAGAGAGAAAAGAGCAAAGAGAATACATTATCACCATTCACTGCTGTTCATTTCGCTTTTATGTCAGTTATGTCAGTTATGAGAATCTGGCGGAAAATAAGGATATTATTCAGTAATAATTCCTTTGCTACACACGCTGTAGTCTGACACTTTTTTACATCAGTAAACCTTTCAATGTACTGTACATATTTGTCATTGTTCTATTTTCTTCAACAGAAAACAAATACAACACTACCGCAAAACCAGCCAGCCAAAAAAAGTGATCAGTTTCATAAGACTTTGTTCAAACTCCAGGTCTATACTGAGCCAGAGGTTCAAATCCTTATAAATAGAGCAACATCTCTTTGAATATTGAAAATTACATTAGATTACTCTCACTGGTTTTGCTCAATTACTCTCTGAAATAGGTCTAGAAATCTTCAGCTATGTTGTTATCCAATCAAATGCAATACCAAATCCATTTGAAATTTGACACAGTTTTTTTCACGGGTTAACTTTGAGTTCTTATGGAGGTTTACGCTCTTCTGTTTTCCCTTTTGTTCCTGATTAGCAGTTGTGATTACCTTGGGTTTGGCCTTATGGTTCTCAATGTGAAAATGGGCAAACAATAAATGGCACCTTGAACTTCTGCTATCATACTTTATTTTTATTTGATTTTTTCTATAAAAACGTTTTAAACCCCTCACTCAGTCCTCTTGTGGTGTTTATGTCCCAATTCACAACAATTGTTAAAAATGGGTCCAACTTTAGGTTATTTGTTTCGCGCGTGATTCCAACGAATGTTCAGCGCAGAGACTGATAAGGCAACAATCAAAACCATCACTCAGCTTTCCATCAATCAAATGCGCAGTTCTCGAATTAAAATCAAGCAGTTTAGATCCTGGTTTGCTCACAAGGTGAACGACGAAGTTCACCTCTTAATCAGCCTTCTGTGATTTAAATCCCCACATAGGTCGAATAGTTTTATATATCATGCTTCATGGTGCATGAACGCTTGTAAGCCAGTTCTGGCAGAAAAAGTGTAAGTTTTCGCCATTCGGTTAAACGTGTTCATAAAATCTCTCAATTAATCACGAATTGAAAAGAAATCCCGCAGGCTCAAATAAAACTCTTAAAGCTAAGTGTCCAAAACTTAACAATAACATGATTATTTCTTTTAACTCAGTCATTGTCAGGGAATGTGAATGCATTATCTCCTTTAAGAAATTCACTGATTATGAAAATCAAGCAATAAATCAAGAGCCTTGCATTCCCGTTTTAAGTGTTTACGAAAATCCAGAAGAAATTGTTCACAAATATTTGAAAAGAAGAGAAACAAGAGAAAAAAGGGGATGGAAAATAATCAATATCAAGATAGTTTATGGTGACAGACTCCTAATTGACAAGTTTGCTAAGTTAAGACCAATTAATGGGCTTCTCTATTTAATTTAATTTCTTTTATTTATTTATTTTTCATTTTCACTACAATTCGAGAATTCTTTAAACTCATATAACCTTATGGATCACAGAATATTAATCGTAAGATAACGAAATTGGCGTATCATGCAACTTCTTTCCGCAAATAAAAAACATTAATGAATACTTTTCATTTTCAAACAGAACTCACACTTGCATCTTTCAGGTGTTTGAAATCTTCCTTACATAGTTTCCTCTATTTCACATCTTCTGTGGCTGGATTTACTGCTAAAATATAACATTAATCTCTATTTTTTTTATTCAGAGCAAATAAAATTAAATATTTATTTGTTTCTGTTTTTCACCTGTACAACATTCCTCTCTTTCGTGGGGGCCTGAATGTTATGCAGCCAGTTGCATTGCGTGACGATCCCAAAATACATTATCTATTAAACAAGAATCAATTATATCGGCTAATTTTTAACATCACTGACTAAAAGGAAACTTCAGTTTTTCAGTTTCTTAAAGATATATCTCCTAGCCAATTTAGAATATCTTTTAAGAATCTATTTTGGAAACCTTTTGGATTCCTGATTTGCGTGACTTGTTCTTTCTAATTATTTGAAAGATACACTTCTCCTTCCAACGGAATAGCGAGCATTGCCAACTGCATGCTCCATTGGCAACCGTAGAAACTAGTGTTACTCAGCTCATTTCGAAATTCGTACGAATGATTGAGATATTCGATGCTTTCAATTTCTGACAAGACCGCGTGACTTTGGGAACCTCCCTGGTGTCAATTAACATATTCGACATCCTCAACTTTCCGTATAAATAGATCGTGGAATCCAAAGGTTTCCATACCATTTGCAACTAGCAACGATCAAGATCAGGAGAAACTAGAGACTACAGATCAAGCTTGGAGAAAAACCCGCCATAAAAAAAATATGGAGAAGGTACGGTAGACTTACTATAAATTTAACATTGCAACCATCCAATTGTTATATATAAGACCCTTTTTGTAAGAACGTTCAGGCTGAGTAGACGTTCGTTTAAAAAAGGGTGTACTTGAATTTTCAATTCGAATTAAGTCCGCGAAGTTCATTTCCAGTCGCGTGTTGTTTAGTTGGATTTAAATCCTAAAAAAAGTTTTTTTTTCAATTTATCGAACAGTTAATTAAAATTAGCGCGTGCTATCGAATGGACATCTCCGACCACAGACTTGACAGAAGTGGAAATCTACTCATAGCAGATTTGCCGGAAGGCGAACCTGGTCCTCAAATCCCTGTAAAGTTTACCGGGAGCCATCGGGGCAATACAACAGGTAAATAGAAGCGTATGGTTAGGCTGGACCCTCACAAAAAGCTATTATAAAGATTTTGTGCATGTAAAATGGTAGAGTAGTCTAAAATAATCGAGTATATTTCGAAAGAGGAGAGATTTCCGCAGAAATATAACAGACTTAGTGCCCATTTGAGTGTAAGTAGATTTAAACGAGTTTCCAGATTGGCTCTATCGTGAATGTAATCTACACGGAAAGACACTTGCGGATTTTTTCAATCATTTTCAATTCTGACTGCGAGTTTAATTGCAAACCTTCTATAGATGACGCTCAAGTGTCCATGAACATTCACAAGGCCTCATTAATCTAGCCACACTGCCAGTTTTTGTGATAAAATTATCTTAGACAATAATGCAAAACATTTTCACTTAAGCAAATTTTGATTACGTAAAAGTTCGAGAAATAGTTTTTCGTTGGGTGTCTGTTAGATGTAGAACAGGAAAAAAAAAAGCAAGAGGCTCATAGCTTCCCTGTGTTTTAAACCCAGCTTCAGAACATTATTCAGCTTGCAACTGGATTGATCACATCAATATCTAATTTTCACTAGAGGTAAATTGAATGAGAAAAGTTCATTTTATCGCAATAAATAAAGCTATGTTCACATCTAAAATCTGACTTTCTTCAAATAGTAAATTTGATTGTTTTCTTTTTTTTATTCATGTCTCTAGAATTTTACATAGAAAAAGCCTATCATTATGGAGCAAATACCATCAGGTATAACTTGGATGGCAGCCATTACTACCTGTGTGCAGAAGGAAACAGGGTGTTTTTGCAGGTGAGTTATGGCTCTGAAATAATTATCTCAGTCTGTTGTCTTCAAACTGCAACTTCCCAGAAACAAATTACTCTGGTAGAAATTAAACAAACACAGGGAGCAATAAAAAATAATGATTGTAACTCCTTCCTGGGTGTACATACCTAGTCCTTCTAAATGGGAAATGATAATTTGTGGAATAACCCTGAACTATTCTGTAGTAAAGCATTCTCCACCCTGACCAATCATTTAATTTTTGTGTTACTAGCAGTAAAGTTACTACTTTCTAGTTAAGGTTGCTAATTTAAGTCTATATTTTTATTTGCAGTTGGTCGCCCATCAGCCTATTGAGATGAAATACCTGTTTGAAGTTAAACATGTCAACAACCAGAGTGATTTCATGTCTATTAAGTCTAAAAAGACTGGGAACTTCCTTGCTAGTGACGAAGATGGCAAGGCATTTATGGAGGAAGTCAAGCCTTCCTCAATGAAAGATGACCAGCCAACTAACAGACAAACGTGGTTCCTTTTACACTTTGTGGAAACAGTGAAAATAGAAAGAGAAAGTACATTATACAGTTGTAACTTTGATAACACAAGTATTGACTATTCAATCGCATGTCAAGCTCAAGTGGAAGCCTGTTAGGTGTAAATATGTTTCACTGTGAAAATAGAATGTACAGGAATAAGTATGAGATACTTAACTATTGTTTTTTTCATGGTACGGTTTTGTTCTATATCATATTTTGTAAAGAGTTTGGATTTATTTCTTGCACGGTGTATACTTACTTCTTTTCAAATGATTATTTTTCAATTGCTTTGTGATACATTGAAATGTAGGTGACAATGAAATGTAGACATTGAAATGTATACAAGATATTTCATGTAGCTTTACAGTTAATGAAACTTCCTTAGTAAATTAATTGGTATTTGACGTTAAGTTGTTGTTTTAATAACATGGCTTGAAGTGAGGATAGTTTACTTAAGATGTTCTAGGTAATATAAGTTACTGTAACTGTAACCAGTATATGTCGCTTACTCTATGAGTACCAAGTATTTTTATATTAAAAATGTTATCGGTAAAGACTTCTGTTGTTGTTGCTGTTGTTTTTAGAATTTTTCGTTTCCAACTGATTGAAAGAGAAACAATTGCAGAGGACAGAAGGAGAGAGAGAGTAACAGGTTGAAAGCTACTCAACCTCTTCTTATTGACTTGCTGTGCTAATGTACCTTGAGGAGAAGAAAAAACGAATGAAACTAACACCTTCAAATAAATTTAGTTATATACCTGAGAAGGAAACGAGTACATACCAAACGAACAACGTCCATTTTGCTGTTAGAAGCAAAAAACCGGCTTCCCTTTGTTGTTGGAAACGAACAACACTTTTAGCATGTTGCTCAAACATATTTCAATTTTGATAATAAGATCAATTACCGCGTGGTCGAAGTCTTCATGGTATTATTAGAGGCCAACATAAAGTTTTTAAGCGTGTGACGTGAGTACGAAACGGGTAACGAATAACGCTTCATTTTGTTGTTATAAGAAACGAACAACGCTTTTTGAATCTTTATGATGGTGTCGAAAACAAAGAGTCCTTTAGCGATAAAGATTTCTCGACTTTATTGCCTAAGTACAGACTGTAAGTCTGATCTTTTAGGTGTTTGTCCCTTCGAGTGACATGGCTAAAACTTCGGGTAACATGACTCAGGTTTCGGGCGAGATGACTCTTGGGCGACTTGAACAGTTACTATCACCATCTAACAGCAAATACGACCACAGGCAAATATTCAAAGGAATTGTTGAGAAGTGATGGAAACTCATGAAGTAATTATGCGAGTCTGTAGGGAAATTTCTGACAATTCTTTATCCTTTTTAGACGTCAAAGTTTCAATTGAAGGTAACGGTTTATGCACAAGTGTGTATTACAAACCTACAGACTCGCATAATTACTTGTTATATTCGTCTTCTCATCCATCTCACGTTAAGAATTCCATTCTTTTTTCTCAGTTTCTAAGACTTCGTCGTTTATGTAGTAATGACTCTGATTTTCACCACAAATCAGAGTCAATGTGCCAGTTCTTCGATAAACGTGGTTACCCTGTTTCCGTCGTTCAAGCGGGTTACCACCGCGCTCAACTTATTGATCGACATTCAGCACTACAAACGTCGCATAAGGAAGATTCCGACCGCATTCCATTCACTCTCACGTTTCACCCTCACAACCACTCAGTTAAATCCATCATTCTTAAAAACTTCAAATTACTTCAAAACGATCCAGAGACAAGCACTATCTTTTCGCAGCCTCCGCTCATTTCATTCAAACGCGACAAAAACTTAGGCAATTTTCTGGTCAGAAGTTCTTTTCAGACTAATGAGCAACCAGGCACTTTTAAATGCGCTCGTGCACGATGCAAAACGTGTCCTTTCATTCACAACACTGATAAAATATCGGGACCTAAACGATCCATTAAGATCACCGATCACTTCACATACACCTCCGCTAATGTAATCTATTGCATAACTTGCACTTATTGCAAAAAGATATACATCGGCGAAACAGGCAGAAGACTAGGTGACCGATTCCGAGAACACCTTCGAGACGTGGAAAAGAATGACAAGGACACATCTAAACCAGTCGCTAGACATTTTAATTTACCTAATCATTCTAAGCAACATATCGCAATCTGCGGTCTTTCCTTGCACTTAGGTGGCACGGAAAGCCGGAAAAATCTTGAACAAAAGCTCATCTTTCAAACCGGCAGTCTCAATCCCACAGAGATCAATGAACGCTTTTCCTTCCACTAATTTATTCATGTTTTTCTCGTTGCCATGCACCCACCAATAACGTAGCTCCATTTTCTGCCTTTAAAAGCACACACAACCCACAATTCCTCTATTCGCTCCGACGAAGGGCTAACGCTCGAAACGTCAGCTTTTGTAATCATTACGGTGGCCAATTTACCATTTCAACTTTGTTGATATATCCAAATTATACAAAAGAACGTTTCTCTTTTGCAATACCACGTCAGCAGCGAAGAGGGACAAGTTGATGATGTAGAGGTGCAGAAGCACGGTAACTCATGGTCCACAAATCCCAAGCCATTCCACCCTCTAAAGAAAAGCATGCTCACAGCAATGAAAGGCAACATAGAGAAGAAAGGATCCCAAGGAGTTTACAGTAATCTGACGGGAAGAAGGCAGGTGGTGTTTTTGGGACTTCTTCCGTGTCTGACCTACCACGTGGAAAGCAGCAGATATACAACGCCAAGTCTAGGTTAAGCAGTTCTGTTGCAAAAGATGACGTTGAATACCTTTTAAGGTATGCTTGAGATAAGGAAGATCTCATCCTTCACCACTCAGACTTCTCTGAAGATCGGTGGGTGCTTGGTACAAACAGCATGTGCTCTGCCCTGGCAAAGTTCACCTCATCAGACATAATTTCTCATCTTTTCAGTGTTGATCCAACGTTCCAAATGGGAAAATTTGAGGTTACTCCAGTTGTTTTCAAGCATCTTTTGTTGAAGTCCAGAAGGAGGAACGAAAGCCCTCTTTGTTTTTAGGCCCTACTATGATTCACCATAAGAAGACCTATGATGCCTATAGAGCCCTTGTCGCGGCATGTGCCTCCAAATACAAGGGGTTGTCAAAGGCGAAAGGTTCATCACTAATGGGGAAGAAAACCTTCAATGGGCCTTTGAAGACGAGCTAAAGAACGCCAGGAGCTTACGCTGCTTTAAGCATTTCGAAAACAATTGCAAGGAAAAGCTCCAGAAAATCGGAATTCGGCATAAAAAGAAACAGCGTTTCTTCTTGCATCAAGTGTTTGAAATTCCAAGAACGGCAGCAAGGTATACTGGATGCTATTGATCAGGATGATTTACGTGATCGTTTGGAGTCATCAAAGAGTGAGATGGAAGATAGGGAGAGGGAGTTGTTGAAGAGACTCGATGAGACGTATACTCCTAAGTTCTGGCCCTATCTGAAAGAACGTTCAGATATGATGGCGAGGCACATGGTAGAGAAAGTTCGAAAGGAGGCGGGAATGGGGGTTGGGGATGATGGTAAGCTTCTACGTTGTCAGGTATACTAACAATTCAGAGTCCATGAACAACGTCATGAAATCTGCTAAAGAAACTTTCTCGAAACAAAACTCTTGTGTCTTGCAGCTGAACAAGATTCAGTTTACGCAAAACGTGTTTGAGGTTGTTCATGCAAAGCAAATTGATGAGATGCACTCTGCCATCGCAGGGGTCAGTGATGAGTACACCCTTGCAGATCACGCCAGATATCTACAAGTGCCAGCTTACGTGTGGTTTGAATGGACACCCGAGATGAGGAAAGATTACGTCCTCGGCACTCAGAAGCTTTCGGTAAATGACGTCTTCAAACAGAAAGATCTGCCCTGGCCGTCATTTGAATCTTCACGGGCTGACGAAACAAAGGAATTTCGGTCTTTAGATATTTTATTTAATTGATTTCCGGGTCTTCGGTCTTCGGTCTTCGTTTTGTAGACACCCCTACACCAAGGGGCGCATATTCATCAGTGATGTAGTTCAAACACATTGTTTAACAGATCTTCTACCAAACTAACGTACATATCAATCTTGACGTGAACGTGGCCATGACTATAGTACCACGTATTGCATCGGAGCGCTTTGAGCGCTGCTTTGTAAACTTACGGCATGGGGTAAAATATGGACTAGACTGGACTATTTTTTGACCATTTTTTGGACCATTTTTGGACCATTGTTTGGACCATTTTTTGGACCATTTTTGGACCATTTTTTGGACCATTTTATAAGGGGGAAGCACACCATTAGTACTCAGGGAGGGGTGGGCGCAGTCTATAAGTACTGAGGGAGGGCTGGGAGACAGACTGTTATCATTCAGGGAGGGGCGAGAGGTGGTTGTAATTGTAAACACTACTGGTTAATGGAGCTTTAACTCGATCGTACAAATTATTTTAATCGGTCTTAAACCGGTTGCCATAATGATGTGTTTTGATTTCCTGCCATTCGGTCTTAATGTTCAGGTTTAGATCTCCTCGAATTATTGCTTTGCCTCGATAGAATACAAGCAGACGAAGCCTTTCAGTATTTTTTACCGCTTTTTCTCAAGGCAGTGGTTGATATCACCGAGGGACTTGAATTTTTGCATTCAAGGACTGTGGTACACCGCGACTTGAAAGTAGGGAATGTCTATTTCGGTAGCCACATATGGTTTGTCCCGCGCTCAACGTTGGACGTCTGCACATGAACCAATGTTCTCTTCGAAATCTCGAAAACAAATTTCTCGAGGTTTGCGTTTTCGAGGTTTGCGTTTTCGAGGTCTGCGTTTTTGAGGTCTGCGTTTTCGAAGTCTGCGTTTTCGATGTTTGCGGTCTGCGGATTGCGGTATGCGTTTTCGAGGTCTGTGTTTTAGAGACACCCGAGAGAAGGTTGCTCAGTACGACTGTACCAACAATTATTTTATATAGTAACCGTATAAACGTTAAAGTTGCGATAGCGCTTGTGATTTCTATATGCGGATAAGTCAAGGGCTAAGGACCCGAAATTCCGTGATCTCGTCTGATAACAGCAGTGACAAAGGAAGATAGATAAATCTGGTAATTACATACTGTATACACAAAGGAAAACTGATAGTGCACAAGTCGCCTCAAAAGGCACACGTCTAACCTATGCCATACTGGCAACTCAATAGTAGAGGATCATACACGCAATATTTTCAATAAAAATTGAAGTCCAGTGTTTACGTGGCATTTTCGCTTTCGCATGACAAAAAAAGTAAAGAAACGCCGCGGTCCAGCGCAAAAATTTGGATGTACAAAAAGTCGAAAAACCCAATAAAATTATTTGCGCGAACGAGTAAAAGCTCCATTAACCAGTAGTACTTACAATTACGACCACCTCCCACCCTCCCCGAGTAATAACACTCTGCCTCCCACCCCTCCCTCTGTACTTATAGACTGCATTCACCCCTCTCTGAATACTAATGGTGTGCTTACCCCCTTATAAAATGGTCCAAAAAATTGGTCCAAAAAAGGGTCCTAAAAATGGTCCAAAACATGGTCCAAAAAATAGTCCAGTCCAGTCGATATTTTACCCTATGCCTAAACTTACACGTTTGTCTGCAAGTGTTTGGTTTAACTGATTAATCGATAAAGATTTTCATCAAGATTTTCATCATCATCATCATCATCATCATCATCATCTTTTTCCGTTTTCTGTACGTTTTCCCTCACATCGGTATTCCGTTCTTTGCTAATGCATGGCTTTTTTTTACCTCGTTTTATATTACAATTTTCAAGATTAGAGTGAGATTTGGGCTTAGAAATGCTTGTATTTATGTAAAAACTAGGAACCAGGATATAGTTCGCTCTTTGAGTTGAGCGAGACAATTCAGTTTGCTTTACATAAAGACTAATTTCGATGATCGCGCGGGAAATTCATGCGGCGTACCTCGCGATGCTTACTTAAGGTGGCTCGTACCGGTTTTCATCGTTTTGATGGTTTGTAATTTTGAAAGAATACAACAAAAAGACTGACCAAGGCCAGTTGAACACTTTTACGGGGTTGAATTACATAATCATTGGTTATCCAAAAATAAGTGTCATTTCGTTACTAGCAGTTTCCATGGCAACGCTTTCATAGGCTTATTCAGACGCATTTTTTAGCTTGTGGCTTAAATAATTCAAAAACTAACCCGGTGACCCCCTGATTTTTTTCAGTGATTGCTTTTGGCACTTGAAAAGGAAAATGCACAAAGATTTTTAAAAAAATCTACGGAGCGGAATTTCAGAAAATCTACAAAAAGGGCAATTTTCACACATCGCAAATTTCCTTCCTTTAAATGTGAAGTGAAGCAACCTTTACTTCTCCGAAAATCGTCTTCGTTATCTTAGTTACCTCTAGGTGGCTCGTACCAGTTTGCTCGCGCGGGGAACAGGTCACTATTGCGTGACGCGCGTGAGAGAAACGTGCGAAAGAAGCGCGAGATCAAAAGATGAAAATTCAAAACAAAGATGGCGGCGCGTGGAATTTTTTCTACTTTTGTGAGAAGTTTACCTAAGAGCTTGTATTTGATGTGTTGAGCGGCCACTGAGAATGCAGGAGATAGAAACTAAGATAACGAAGACGATTTTCGGAGAAGTAAAGGTTGCTTCACTTCACATTTAAAAGAAATATTCGACCGATATGAAATCTTGCGACGGCGAAAAAAGAACTCAAGTGAAGGATAATCTACCTGAAGTGGAAGAAGACTTTGAAACTTGAAGGAGAATAATATGATATAGCCAGAAGTCATGTGTAGAATTTTTAAGATTAGCTCGGGAGGCTGTCTTTGACGGCTGTTTAATGATTTTCTTAGCAGATCTAATACTCAACCCGGTTAACAGGTTTGTTGTAACATTTATATGGTACTTTCTTCACTTTTTTTTCTTTCGTTACAAGGTTTCCTTGTCCGAGGTGCAGTCGTGCAATATGCCACAACCCTGGAAATTTCTTGTCATTCGTGTCCCTTTTTTTAGCAAGCGTTCAATTGTATTCATTTACTTATGAAGATGACGGAAGGGTGTTTTGGTAGGAAGAAGGGGGCGCTGTTGGTTTTACTTTACTACATGAAGTTTTGGCTGTGCATCCAAGGTACTACTCATTATTTCTGGCAGGGGGAGGAGCTTGGAAAACTGTTGCAAAGCGAAACGAAAATTTTTAAACCCCCTTGCAGGAAAAGCGAAGGAAGTCTGTGACTTCACCGCATGTTGTGCGGAAATCAAACCCCCACGAACCCCACATGACAAAAAGAAAAATACAGATTACATTTTTTATGAACATCTTTTTGCCAATCACTTACAAAATCAGTTGGAACTGCTTAATTATTAACCTGCCCACCCCCCTAATATCAACAACGAATGGTCCGTACTATCGATTCCTTCACTTTTTTTTAAATTCTTTCAACGTATGAATGAACATGAATTTCATACAACACAAGATGAAATCAAACCCTTTAGCATGATTGTCCAGATGTTCCTCCTTGGCACTCTCCTCCCTGAAAAGTAATTCTTGGGACATGACCAGAAATCAACGTCAACATCTTGAGCGAATCACCAGTTCGAAATTATGTTGGTCACACAGTTGCCATTTGCAAAAGTTTTATCAGCCTCTGTGAGGTTTCTGTTTTAAATGTTTGCTTGGTTGTAAGCAATGCTTAAAACAGACCTTGATGTCTCACTATGAAGCAATTTTTCAGCGACATGTCAAAACTAACTTGGCATTGCATTCATTTTGTTTAGCTTTACAATACATAGTGATCATGAAGAGAATACCCTCTCCTCTTAACCAATCAGTCTTCAAATTGAACTAAAGCCAATATTGATTTGATCATTAGCCCTGATTTCTGCTACTTGTTTGAGTGGCTGGTAATGCAGCATTCAGTCTGAAGCTTCAACATCCACCTCCCCCACCTAGCAACCCCCATTGGCATTTGAGCTTTTGAAAATTGGCACCTTCAATTTTCCACCTCCCTCTCACCCCCGGCCAAAATTGCTTTCAAAGACCTCACCCAATATTGAACAATTCTTTGTGTGAATGCTGTAGAACTTAGGAAACTCACATATTAGTTCTTGGTAGAGCTGTTGGGTTTTTCACTTGTAAGCATCATTCTACAATGTGAAAATTGTCTTTCTAAGCCATCTATGAAAGTTAACGCTCTTTCTCATTAAATTCCTCCATTAATACCTTTGTATTACACAGGAGGAAAGACTTGACACTTCAAGTTCAAATGCCTCACCCCACCCAAGCAAGGTTAAAAAATTCCCCAACCCCCAGGTGCAGACAATGGTTGAATACCTGTGGGGGAGGAGGATGTTGAAGCTTCAAATTGATTAGCACACACTTAGCTCACGTGGTTGCTTATGTTTCCCTGACTTGCAACCAGTTTCAAGTCTTTACTCTGAGTTCCCAATGACTCCTTACAACTTTTACCTTTTTTATTCAGAATTACTGTCTGTCTAATGGCCTGGTCAATGCTTTTGTTTTGATTAAACAACATCCAAGACTGCATTCTATGCTACTTGGGCTTGTAAAGATTCTACAGTTCAAAGTGAAGTTTGAAATACATTCAAGTCTTTTAACAAATTATTAAAAAAACCCAGCTTGGAATTATTTTATTCTGAAATCATTGTAAATAACAACATACACACTAGTGAGTGTATTTAAATGAGTACACAACAAATTTTGGTGTACAAAAATGATTTTGATATAAATTAATATACTCATAGAGTAAAACGTATATTCTGGGTAAAGTACCAGTTACAATTTGTTACAACATTTTAAGTTGTATTTGTTAGCAAACATTATGTAATACTTTTAAGTATGAATAGGCCTCTTAACTATTAAACTTTATGAAATATACTGTATTATTTTATTGTAATTAGTCTTAACAGTTATTCTGGACTGTTTTAACAGTAAAAAAAGCTTGAGCTAATTTTTTCTTCATTACATCTTAAATGTAAAAAACTTATCAAAAGTGTAAACCACAAAATAAGCAAATATACACTGCTCAAAAAACTAAATCAGTATCTTTGAACTCCTGGTACAAAAACGTTCCAAGATTGAAAAAATTTTAAAATTCTCCTAGCTTATTCTTGTAAATAATTTTCACATTGCTACTTAGTAATACCTAACAGGCTTCTACTTGAGTTTGATACCTGACTGAATAATCAAGACTTGTGTCATCGAAGTTACAACTATGTAATGTACTTTCTCTTTCTCTTTTCACTGTTTCCACAAAGAGCAGATTAAACCATGTTCTTCTGTCTGTTGGCTGGCCATCAAACAGTGAAGAATGCTTGACTTCCTCCATAAATGCATTTCCTCTGTCATCACTAGCAAGGTACTTCCCAGTATTTTTTGATTTAATAGACATGTAACCACTACTTTCATTTACATATTTAACTTCAAACAAGTACTTTTCATCATTGGGTTGCTGGGCGACCAGTTTCTAGAAACAAAATATTTGGGAAAAATGGAAAAAGTTGAAAAACTAATCTGAACGCTGGTTTAAAGCTACAAATCTAGTAATTTTCCAGAATTAAAATATTAGTCAGGATGGGAGTACAGAAGTGCAAAAGTACACAAATCTAGTAATTTTCCAGAATTAAAATATTAGTCAGGATGGGAGTACACAAGTGTAAAAAAGCCCCAGATCTGCCTTAAAAAAAGTCGTTTTTGAAAATTCAAAATTTCCAACAATGGTATCCCAGCCATTTTAGCAGGGAAGTTCTTTCCACTTGTGAGCTTCAACCCAGGAGGTTAGAGCTAGGTACATTGCAAGTACATTATATAGCATGTTTTAACTTACCTGTAGAAACACTTTGTCCCTTTCTGCACACAAGTAATAAAGGTTGTCATGTAACTCAATACTAAAGGTATTTGCTCCAGGTTTAGGCCGGTCAATTTTAAAATCTAGAAACAAAAACAAAAAACTCAATTTACTAGACATAGAAAGTCAAATTATATGTAAGTAATTAGTAATTAGCTCACTACAATTTAGTAAAATATATTTATAGACTGGAAATCATTATTTTGTTTGAATAATATGGTCTAGGCTAGGCAAGATTTTAAAGTCAGCTAGGCCTATAACATAAACAAGGGTACACAGAGTTTCTTTGTGCTAGTCTATCTGGCACAAATGCTCAAAGAAACATTCTCAAGCTTTAAACAGGTCATAATTGCTTTAATAAGCAGATTTCCTAAAGATTTGTGTCTATTCAGTAACAGATCACAGATGACATCAAAATTTGGTAAGAACAACAAAGTGACACATGAGGGGCAGCTGAGTGTGGCAGTGGTGATGTTACCACATTTTGACTTCCCCTATGATCTCTTACTGTACAGACCCATGGCAACATGGAAGCTATTTGTTTCATATAGTAAAGAAGCATAAAATTCCTGATGGTGATGTCATCTATGTATCTGCCCTCCAATAGACCATAAGTAAGAACCAATTGAAGAAAGGAAAAGTTTTATTACCTCAGCAGTGGTTATTGTAGTTAGATTAATGTGACCTAGAAGGTTTTGGTGTATGGTCATGAAACCTCGAGTATCAGTGACTAGTGATTATAGTCCATTTTACATTTGCTTCGTTGGTTGCCAAGCCTTTGAATAGGAGTGAGGCTAAGGATATGTTACACTGATGTTGGTGCATTACAAATGTGAATTACTTTGTTATCATGCTAACTTAAGATACTCGTCTCTATCATAACAACGTCACCTTCAGCCTCACTCCAAATCAAAGGTTTAGCAACCAAGTACACAACTGTAAAATGGCCTATTTGCAAGGTAGTTACGAAAACGAAGACCCCGAAAACGAAGACCTAAGACCCTCTACGAAAACGAAGACCCATTACGGAAAAAATAAAAACAATAAAAACAATAAAGCAATACAGAAACAAGACACCTGAATTCTTTGCCGGCGAAAACCACAGGAAGTAATGGTGTTTTAGTAATGTGTCTTCGTGTTCGTGATGGGTCTTCGTTTTCGTAGGGGGTATTCGTTTTCATAATTGGATCTTCGTTTTCGTAATGGGTCTAATCGTTTCCATAGAGGGTCTTAGGTCTTCGTTTTCGGGGTCTTCGTTTTCGTAACTACCTATTTACAATTAAATCTCGATTGAATTAAAAAGCATAAAAAATCCCCGTTGTGGGTTTTTAAATAGATTACGTCCATGATTTGCAATTTTAAGCTAATTTTGCAATGCATTAACTTCCACGTGTCAGTTTATGAACGCCGCTCCGTTAGTGTTGCAATATACACCTCGAATTAGTCTCGAATTTTTGTATAAATTACATCACATTTTTACATGAAAGAAAGCTTCCTGAGAGCCTTGTGTGGGGATCAGACCGTACGAACGCTTTTTTTTTTTACCTGTTTGAGCACTCCTGTGGCTTCCAATAAACTTTATTGCGATTTGAAGACCATGTTGAGTTTCGGTCTGAGGCAAAACTGCCATCATGAGGTTTCCCCCTCTGTCAGGATTGTGTTCCTGTTTGATCATACGATAGCACGACTGAATCTCAGTTACCTGTCGAGAGAAAATCATAGATCAGGATTGTTGATTAAGCTTTTTTTTTAACCTAAACAAAACAGTACGTTACTTGACGCAATCTGCGCAGGATGAGAACTGTTTGGAAGATGTACAATTAAATTTACAACAATCTTATCGTACCTGAACCATGTTTGCGTTTTAAAGCTTTCCTTCTAGACTTGCTCTGATAATCTTGGGTTCTTTCGCCGCCAATAGCGAATTGCAGCATAAGTTCTTCTTATATACGAACATTTGAGGAAGTTTAACATGCAAATTGACATAGGGGGAGTCCCCACAGTCACGCGGTCAATTTCCACAGATTTCTTTAGTTTCTATCCAGTTAAGACTGGTTTCTAGGGCTGCATATTGAGCATGCAGTGGGAAATACCCACAATTTTGCTTCAAAGAGCAGAATACTATTCTAGAAATTTGTCAAAACAACTAGCCATGCTAGTAAAGAAAGCAAATGCAAATAGAATTTTAAAGCTACTCCCATCGGCCCGAAGACATTCCTCTGAGAAAATGAAAGACTGAAACATCTTTGCAAGTGATGTGAGAGATCGACTAATACAAACGCTGTTGTGTGATAATTTGTGTATTTTGGGATCGTCACGCAACTGGCTGCGTGACGTTAGGGCCCTTATGAGAGAAAGAAGTGTCAAGGCAGACAAAACTGTCAGATATAATTTCCGAAAAACTAAAAAAAATTTAAGTAAAAGAGTACGATCCAGGTGCAGAAGAAGTCACAGTTGCAGTCTATGTATGAAAGATTGCAAACACCTGAAAGCTATAAGCCGTGTTGTTAAAGAAAATTCCCTATGAAAAGGAAAGCATTTTATTAAATCCTATCACAATCGGATTAAGTCACAAAATTGACCAAATGCGCAATTTTTTACTATGAGGACCAAGAGTATCTCAAAACTTCGGTCTAAACCAGTCAGGTGGCCTTGTGAGTCATTGCATTACAATAACAGAGTATGAAAACGAGTACTGTTTTTGAAAACACTCCAAGATATGGAGATTAAGTCAAATGGGGTAACTAGAATGTTGATGTCTTACGCTATGTGAAGGGTGTTTAACTCATATAAAACGAAAATTTTTCAAGATTCTCGATCGAGAATTTTAAATTTTTCTCCGTACATTGTGAGCAGGTTCAACAACAACAGAACTCAACATGGGTTTGAGACGTGGCCTTTGTGCCCTTTAATCACGAGGGAGGCACTTTATCCATAGTTCCTGAACAGACTGGAGTAGATATGAATCTTGTTCCGCTTTATTGAGCGTGATTAAGTGGCAAACAATGGCGAGAAATTCACACTGGAGAGGAAGAAAAATAAGGCCAATTACTCAGAAAACGGCGCGTCTTGTTTCTATTACGTCCACGTTCTTTTAACGTATTGGAATATCTGCCCTGAAATGTAACGTCAGCATCGCAGAGCAATTCTTGCATTTGAAATCTCTTCCACACGTTGACCAAATGGATTCTACGAAAGGGGAAAAAACACTTTTGCCATCGTCGAGCGGGTCTTGTTGTTGAAATTTATCCATCCTTTTCACACTATTATGCATAGCTTGACAGATGAGACCATCGACACCTGATTGTCACCAAAAACTCCCCGCTTCAGTCTCGGCGGGGAATTACTGAGACTGGAGTGATACTTGCGGTTGTCCACAAACATGCTTTGTGTGTAGGTTCCCTGCTTCTGTGTGGGAAATTGCATTCCTATACACGTTCAAGTATGGGGAATTTTTAGCTTTTAGCAGTTTATCAAATGCAGACATCACCATCTCTTACAACACTCAGATCACCCTCCTTTTAACTTAACATAATCTTTTTTGTTTTCTCATTTCTGATCCAAGAAAAAATTATTTCAGCCTATAGAATAAGTGTTTTATTTCATTCACAAACCAACTTAAGCTTGCATTACAAGGAAGGGGCAAATATAACCGCCTATAATAGCTTTTACTAATGCAGACATCACCATCTCTTACAACACTCAGATCACCCTCCTTTTAACTTAACATAATCTTTTTTGTTTTCTCATTTCTGATCCAAGAAAAAATTATTTCAGCCTATAGAATAAGTGTTTTATTTCATTCACAAACCAACTTAAGCTTGCATTACAAGGAAGGGGCAAATGTAACCGCCTCCCGGTTAGCTCAATGGATAGAGCGCTGGACTATTGTGCGGGAGGTCGAGGGTTCGAGCCCCGGCCGGACCAACACTCAAGGTCTTAAATTAATTGAGAAGAATTTGCTACCTTTCTATAACATCAAGAAATGGTTAGATATTCTAGTCTTCTCGCATAGGGACGAATAAATGGAGGTCCCGTCTCCTGCAGGGTTGGGGTAGGAGACGTTAATTTCCCACACACGAGATTACTGTGTGATGGATGTCCTCCCCTGGGGTGGGATGGGTGGGAAGGTGAGATCGATAGACTGAAGCGGCTGCCAGAGGCGCCTGATATGCTGACGTCTGTTCTCAACCTTACACTGCACCCGTAATTCAGCCTCTGGGCTGCAAGTGGTCAGATATAAACTATATTCATATTCATATGCTTGTCAAGAATCTACGGACTGTACTTAACTAAGTACATAAGTAACATCGACATAACAAGAAGGTCAATAGTTGGCATTTTTCGTCATGAAGGAGCTCTGAAGAGATGAACGAGTTCATATTTGCCCGAGATTTTACTTCCTGTCTGAACATATTCATTTTTCTTTGGTAGAGAAAATTAAGGTATTCAGTGGGTTAGTTAACTTACAGTGCACTGTAAAAGATAGCTAAGATAAAGAACGTCATAAGTTGCTAATGACTTGCACTCTCTCAGATGTTAGCGAAATCCAAAGAAGTTTGGCAGAGAGTATGAGCAATAAATGGAATTTATTGATTTACCTTTGAATTTGCATCCAGCTCAATCTCATTAGATTCATTGGTTGATCTCGATCGGAACCAAGCCCTTATTCTTCGAATGAATTTAGAGAGAGGATGCATATCGACTTTGAAGACTGGTGTTTCCTCTTTGGCAAGCTTTTGACTCTACGACACTCATGGTCTGGAAATTATGGAAATTGTGTCATGTTGGGTAAGTTCCCACTAATAACTGCAGCCAATCAGGGGTTTTGGCGGTCACACCTACAACACGGGACAAGAATGTAAAATACCGGAAGTTATGATTAGTTAATTTCGATTTGAGTTGTCTGTCTGTATTCCGGACTCTGGACCCCTTCCTCCGTCTGCAAGGTACGCATGCAAGTTAAGTGTTGTAGGTGTAATCAATTCAATTTGTTTGTTACCAGTCATAGGGGTTTGAAAATTAAGGACAGTCCTCCATTTCGTTTCTGTTTGTTTTTGGAAGGCCGCCTGTAAACTTCCTGTGGATCTAGCAGTTCTGAATAAAGAAGATGTTTCTTATGAGAGAGAGAGACCATTCATTTGTATTTAATTAAAGCGTGCAAAAACTATTTCTGTTTAGGGGATGTTTTGATACTACGATGATGCAATACCACTAAAAACGTCATTTGGAACTTTTCTGAAGTATACTCGACTAATTCTACCTTAGCTCTAATGACCCCAGAGATTATTGGAGAGCTTTTCCTAGTATTATAGAATGCAAATTGCTGCTGATTTTGAGCCCATATATTTGAACGGTTTTTATTTTTATTTTTATTGAGAACATTGAATCAGGTTAGAAAAAATATTGAACTGTTCATCTTTTTTCGATCAGCTATAAATCAAGGAATTTCTGATGGCCTTTCGGGTTTTGTCTGAAGAGTAATCATGTGTTATGAACCTATTTTCTTCTCGTAACAAAAGAAATAAAAAAAAGGAATTTAAGGGAAGTGGATACGCGGAGAAATTTATGGTGAAAGAAAAATGATTCAAGGAGAAGGACGACCCGAAGTCAAACGAAACAAAATTAAACAATTGAAAACGAATGAAGAGATACTGCCAGAAATGAATAGTAAATAAAACTGCGATAAAGCCTAGGGTTTACTTAACTGCGCTCTCTGATCATTTCCGGCTGATAAAAATCTCTACTGATCAAGCCATAAAAATTATTCACAAACTATGTAGTAATACACCTAAAGTTAGATACATTACTTCAGCAGTTTGATGACAAGCACGTGAAAAGGTGTCGTGTGATCATGGTTACTGCACAAAAATTTGATTATCGATTATCCTCATCCATTGTTTACTGTGTAAATAATCAATAGTTGCTACAGGTAAAGGAAAAAAGATATCCTCTAGGTCAGGGAAAAGTCAAGGAAGTTCACTTTGAGACAGGGAAAATTTACGTTACGTACGAAGAAGTCCGGGAGAAGTAAAATCTCGAGTAAAAACGAACTCGTTCATCTTTTCAGAGCCCCTTCATAATGAGAGATGTTAACTATTGACCTTTTGGTGATGTCGATGTTACTCATGTAAAGCCGGTCCGTAGACAAGCATATCTGCCCTTCTTGTTATGCAAACTCGATTTCATTGTCTTCTACATTTCCTGAGAAACCCAACGTCAGCTTTTCGTTAAATTTCATTCAACAATATTTTGTCACAATATACTATCGTCTAACACGTTCCACGAAAGTGAAATATATGAAAGAATTTGATATTAAATCTTTGTTCCACGTTACGTTAAGCGGGAACTATAATTTTTATTCACACTGCATGTAACTTGCTGAGACATAAATAAATCAGTGAGTGGAGGGAACGGCTGTGAGGGGACGTTGAAGGCCAATACCAAGACTGTTTTGTGAAATTGTTAATCCAGATTTTTAGAGATATTTTAAATTTGTCAGGGAAAAGTCAAGGAATTGCAAAAACCTTTGGCTGTGGCAACCATGACATTACTTGAGAATAAGATTAGCACTTGAAAAAATCACTGCTGTCATTGTTCCTGAATGCGGTCAGGGGTCAGATCTACCTTAAAATTCTCAGAATGATTAGTAACTTGCCGACGTTCAAGGGACCACGAACACCACTCTCGAGTCTGCACTTTCGAGTTAAAATCAGTGCTTCCAGGACGTAAACCATCTATCTACAGTAAGTGAGAGAGCCCTGTTTCATCTTAGAGAAACGTGTGAACTGTTTAATGTGCATCACATGAAAAGGTTAGGGATTTTTGGCCAGTACCGTCACCAACAGATTGATAAACAAAACCAATAATTTTCTAAATTGGTACTTGGTATGTTTTTCAATGGAAACCAGTGATAATTTTTTTTTTGTTTGTAGGGTGGGTTTGTGCGTTTTTAATTCTGCACTTGGTGCCTTTTTCGAAATCGAAAGACAGATTGGTGTCAAAGAATGACCCCTCGTAGAGTACGAGTCTCCAAAGGTAAAGGCGCTTTACATTCCACTCGGTTTAATATTTTGGGAAAAAAAACTTCATCCTCAAAACTACTCAAGCAATGATCACATCTTTTCTGCTCAAAAAATCAAATTTCATTGAAATTTAACCACAATGAACGTGACTTGCAACTTAAGTGTTAGTGGCAGGAAACTATGCATGGGGCGACTCAGCACCAGCCAACAGCTGAAAAACGTGTAAGAGCAGATGCCTTTCTCGGCTCTTGTAGACTAACAGTCGAGTCCTGGTGTCTTAAAACTGATGAAAAACTCAAAACAAGGACAAAAGCGAAAACGTAGGCTTGGCAAAATTGGAGACGGTTGTCGGAATTGCGTGATTTGTACATTTTTTCCGCCGGTAACGGAACATACTTTTTGTCAAATCATTCTGCGGTACAATGACACTTAAATAATCTTACAAAGGTTAAACGGAGTGAAACTAAGTGGCATTACGTAAATTAAAATATACAGAAACATCATATACATTGCGGAAAAGTGTATCATAATTTCACTGTTTTCCGCCACTTGCACTAGTGATTCGGTATTCAGTACATACTTGGCTTTATTTTTGTATTTTAAACGCAGATATTCTTAGATTTACAAGTTAATCAAGTTAGATCAGTCTGATACTCTTTTCTTTTTTAGCTAGACCGGATCTAAAGCCAGATTTTCATTGAAAGCTAACCACTGACCATCGCACTATTTAACCACTGACCATCGCACAGAAATTAACGACTATTTGCGGAAGATTTGATTATGGTTGCGTTTTTTTGTTTTGTTTTGTTTTGACCTCATACAAGTGATCAATACCGGTGTGTTTCATCGGTAATTATGCAAGCTAAGATAATTCACGCAAGTCTGTTGTCAATGTTGTAACACCGTTTTGCGTCCACTGAGTCGCTCACATTGGTTGCCATATGCCGTGTTAATTCATAGTTTTTCCTTTTTAACTAGACGCAACGAAAAGAAGGATCAAAGAGGCCATCCAAATCTTTGTAAGGTTTCAAAATACGACGCATGTCCAAAACTGGGTGGATGCCTCACTGTCTTCCTGTTTGGATTCTTCAGTATTACACCCCTACACAGTTTGTTACCTTTGACCTCGATGTTGTCTCCAGTGATCCTTACTGAGAGAGGATGTGACGCATGCTTCCTTTTCGTTTGCTTCCGCTTCTTCGCCTATATTGAAATCAACTAGTTACCGACAGGGATAGTACAAGTAGACTGGACTGGACTAACCTAGAGGCAAGCTCGTGGAAACTTCAGTGGCACTCAAAAGTTGTATTATGAAACGAAATATTACTTAAGACTTAAAATTCAGTTTCTTTGGAAGTATCGTTTCGAGAGAAAGTCTTTGTCATGCATCTACTCACCCCGACCCTCTCGTCCCTGCCCTAGTACCGAAGGGGTTACGCGGGGCTAAAAATTTCTGAGGAACTTTTCAGCGGGGCTCCCACGCGTGCGAAGCGCGCGTGGGACAGAGCCAAATACCCATGGAATATGGTCAACCTCTTTTCGTTTGGTTGTCACGTGACTGACCGAGCGTACGCACGTAAGTACGTGCCTTCAGATTGCATGGGTGGGGTAGGGGAGACTATCAAAACGAGGGGAGGGGTGTTTCAGGAGAGTCTTGGCAAATGCACATCTTTTATGTTATCATTAAAATTACGAACTTGGGAGCTCCGCTTTCAGGCTTGGCTAAATCTATGTATTATTTATAGGTCGTGCCGTTAGACACAGAACACTGTTTGTGGTGGAATTTTATGCCGGACTGAAGGAAGATGCTGCGAGCTACTCAGCAGTTATACAAGACAGTATTTATGCTGATAGTCCTCTTTGACGGTAAGGGTTATGATCAGTTCAAACGAATTCGATGAAGATTGCGGACGAAAACAACTCGATCATGTTTAGAAACCACTCATTTGCATTCGCTGTGAACGTACTGATGGGCGAATGTGTAAAATTACAGTTCACCCTCGATTTTCTTTAGAAAGCGCTGGAAACGTCCCCAGTTAGTTTCCCCTTTTTAGGGAGCGAAGATTCAACAATTCCTTACGTTGAAGTTTCGGATAATTTTCTGAAAATTTCCCATACCTCTACTACAGCAGCCTAGAAGCTGCATGTATATATTTATTTCTATTATTACTTTATCGAGATTGTCTCAGTTTTTTTCTGTGGGACTGTATAGCCCTTCATAAAGTTAATGGCTACATAGAGTTAATATTAGTCCCGTAGTAGGACCGGAACAAGCAACTGGACTCGTAGTCCATAATTTCTATCGATCGAGATCCACTAATCTGAACCGCTCGAAAATCACGAGACTTTGTTAGAACTTGGTTTCTACATCACTCAAGCGCACTTCGCAGTATTTAATATGGTCGCTGAGAAGTTAGTGCAAAGTTAACCAGCGCTTTGGGAAGGAATACTCTTGCTAGCAGTTTCGTTCCAGTTTTAACTTGTCAACTGAATCAAAATCAGAGAAAAATTGGGTAGAGTGATCTTAGAGGTTTTTTTGTGCAATTTAAGCAGAACTTTTGATTAAAGGAAATTATTGTTACAAAAAGTTGCCTTTTTTGTCAAAATACAAAGATGAATCGCTTGCTGTTAAACGCTAATGAGGGCCCTGCAATTACCTATAATGTCCTTTACCTGCTGTAATCTGCAGGATAAATTTGAAAAGGGCTCATTAATTCCAGGGTAAAACAGATAAAAGAGAACGTTTATTGCAATTAGTCTTAAATATGTAGGAATGTGAATTTTATTGTGAAATTAGGATGCAAAAGTGCAGTGAGCAAGGTAATATTAGTGTTAGAAGAAATTATATGATTCATCCAATCCTCAAAGTTTAAAAGGTTATAACCAGTAGGCAAGTAGCATATGGAATATTATAGCACTTGCATGCCAACCACATGCCTGTTGAGAGTCTTTATACCGGTAATTTAAGCATACCTTAGCTTCCATAAAGTACAACCCCCCCCCCCCCCCCCGTGCAGGAGAGTTACCTGGGTCAATTTTTGTTTGCTATGTGCTGCTAGCCTCTCAGAACCCTAACCTCATCATAGTCAATTTAAGTAATTTGTGGCTCATTATAGTCTTTATTAGTCAGGGCAGATGTTTTGGCAAACTTTGTTCTGATCCAAGAGGTTCTAGTCTGTTGTGCAACTGGTTAATGTTTTGTGATTTTAAGAATGAAATGTATCACAAGCAGATTTTATGTATTACAAGAAAAAGCTCTAAATACTGGTACAAATTTTTAACAGCTAATGTTCCCATTTTTAAAAGTCTACCAGGAATCTATTATTAAGTAATGACTCCTCGTGCTACTTTTAGAATTTTCATACCCCCCAAAGTCCCGAAAATGTGCAACATACTTTAGCAACTCTATTAAAAATGCAGCCCTATTATAGTCAATCTAGGCATGAAAATGGGAGTTCATCTGGTGGCACACCTTCACTTGCCTATTACTAGGAAGTGTCGGCCCCTCTCACACCCCAGTACAGCCATGGAACTAGTAAAGAGTTGCAGTTTTAAACTTTCAAAAAGCTTTAGGCTTAACACTTGAACAAGCTAGGCTCAACCTTCTTGCAGTTTCTTCATCATTCTGGGAGGGAGTCATGCCAAAAAAAAAAAAATGATAAATACTGTGGCACTGAGTGCCTTGAGGTGATTTCTACACAATCCAACTGACTCCCTCAACATAGTGTGATGTTGTCCAAGTCGTTCTTTAAGGGAAGGACTGCCTTATCAAGGTTTTACTCTTCTTTCAATATATCATTTTTCCTTTACACTTTTTACAGGGTTAGCAACAGTTGAACCACGAGTCCAAATAATAAGTCCTGTAGACAACCAAATCATCAAGTTCAACCAATCTGTCTTTTTCAACTGTACTGTCAGTCTGGGAAAGAACATCACTGGAACACTTGAGTGGAGAAGAGATGGTGTTTTAATTCCAACCACTAAGAAATCTCAATATTGGGCAAGTTTTGAACTTGGTAAGTATGTGACTATCATAGTGAGTAAGGAAGGGAGGGCTCAACCATTGACCCCCAGAAGTGACTAGCATCTCATTTCTCCTTACATTATCAACCCTGAATCAATCATTACAGTTGTGAGAATAAAGGAAATGATTAACAACAAAACAAGCTCTTGAATATTACACAAGCTCTCCTTTCCAGCACCTTAGGAAATGTATAGAGAACAGTATGGAGAATATGCATACTGATGCTAGGGTGTAAAAGATTAAAAGGGGTAATACCTAATAGTAATTGAAAATCTGGGATAAACTCCTTACCCTTCATTACACTCTCAGATGTTATTAACATGTAACTTCTCCCTCCAATATCCTTACATTATCCAGCAGACAGGTGACAAGAATACTTAAACTCATCAGGTAGAGGTCCTAATCTTATATCTAACACTAAATTCTTGTTCCTTCTTTCCAAGGAAATGTGTAGCAGCTTGAGTGGAGAATTGACAGTCAGATATAAGGAGTTAAAGAGTTAACCATTCATATATAAACGGAATATTCAAATGAAACTAAAAGCCAAGTTTAGCTTACAATACCGTAACAATTCAATACAATATTCTTTATTTAACAAAGGTGATGTAATTAAACCAATGAGTTATCTCTTACGGCCTTCACATCTCCAATGAAACTTTGTGTCAATGGGTGACTATTAAAGAATCTGAAATTTTTCAGGATTAATTAGCTGATAAAAAAGTAAGATAAAATAGGTATGATGGTGTGCTAACTCATAAAAAAATTACTAAAATAGAAATTGTATTTAAAAAGATGTATCAACAAAACTAACATTTTTCTTGTCTTCTGAACATTGATATTGATTTTAATGATGATTCTCTTGATAGGAGCTCTCCAAAAAGATGAGGAAGGAATTTATCAGTGCACTTACTCTAATGGTGAGAGTGACCATGTGCGAGTGTGCCTTGCAGGTAACAAAATTAACTGATGTTCAACAAGTTAATTAATTGAAAACCTAAGATTAGTATGGATATTCCCCATACTGTTCACTATACATTTCCTAAGGTGCCGATAAGGAGAATTTGTTTGACAATCAAGAGCTTCTTTAGTTGGTGATCATTTCCTTTTTTCTCCTGACCTTAATGTGTGGTTCAGGGATGATATGGTAAGGAGAAATTAACTGCTAGTCACTCTCAAGGGGTTGCAGGTTTAAGCAAAGGTGTTACTCATTATGTCATCTCAAGGATAGGAGAGAGAAAAACAACAGAATTCCCTAACAGCAACTGAACCCCACTTTGTGCTGGGGTGGGCTTGTGAGCCCCAATACAGTTGCACCTTTATTAAATGACACTGTACTAAGTAGTGACCCTGTATTAATTAAACACTCAGTTGTCAAGGTCTCCAATTTGTGTCCCCTTAATCACTGAATTATTTATATTTACCTCTATTACGTGGTCACCTCTATTTAGCAATCCCTATCACCCTTCACTATGTCCTAACAGCCTGTTTTTATTATCCTCCATCTGAGTGGGGCCAGCTACCAGCTATCTTCTTCGTGCCATGTGGCACATAAGGCCTCAACACAGTCTCGCCAACCAGCTCTGTCAGCCGCTGCGATTTGTACCTCACTCCAGTTCTTCCATCCAGCTTTTTCCTTTTCTCTCTCTACTGTCTTCTTCCATGTTGTCTTTGGTCTGCCCCATTTTCGCTGCCCTTCTTGGGTCCAGGTTAGTGTAGTTCTGCAGTCATTATTCGGTTCTTTCCTCATGATGTGGCCGAAAAATGTCCATCGTCTCCTTCGCACATCCTCGCTGAGGTTCTCCATCTCAGCCATCTTCAGGACTTCTTTGTTTCTAATTCTTTCCAGCCAGCGTATCTTAGATATCTGTCTGAGACATCTGTTTTGGAAGACGTCGATTTTGCTCTCATCACTTTTGTTCATCTTCCACGTCTCGCAGCCATACATTAGGACTGGCTTTACTTAAGTGTCTTATACAGCCTGATTTTGGTTCATCGACTAATGCTGTTACTACTCCATATCTTTGTCAACCTTACGAATGCCCCTCTCGCTTTGACCACTCTGTTGTGGATTTCCTCAGTGCCTCCACCCTCTTTGGAAACTGTGGCTCCCAAATACACAAATTTATCAATATCTTCTATTCCTCGTCCATACACCTCCACCACATTGTTGCTCCTCGAATTTATTCACATTAGTTTACATTTGCCTACATTGACTTTCAGTCCCACCCTTTCGAATTCTGCCTCATGTGCCAACTTATTGGTCTTAGTCTGAATGTGCTGCCTGGTCGATGACAAAAGGGCTAAATCATCTGCAAAGTCAAGATCCTCGAGCTTTGTGGTGAACTTCCATCTTATTCCAGCGTTCCCCTCTTTCAATGTATTTCTCAACACCCAGTCCACGACTAGCAGGAATAGTAAACCTGACATGTTACAGCCCTGTTTCACTCCAGTTTTGATCTTAAACCACTCCATTGTGTCCTGGCCATCCACTACTGCGCATTCAACTCAGCATATAGAGCTTTCACCATGTTGATTATCTTGGATGGTATCTCTGAGTTGGACCATTCAAATAGAACTAAGAATGATCTTTGAAGCAATTTTCAATCCCTGTTTCTCTCCATATATCAAAGTAAGTTGTACTTTTCAGGCGCGTAGCGTCTTCTATGCATATACGCACGTGCGTACTTGAAGTGACCAGAAAAATTGAAAACAATGTTGTGTTTGCGCCAAGTTTGCTCAAAATAAGGGCAAGACGCTTTGTTCTCTGCTTGTATTCACACAACTTTTTCAAACAAGAAATAAAGAACGCAGTCTTTTCGCTCAGTTTACTTAGGTTTCTAGATCATATGTACTTGTGCGTACTTGAAAAGATGACCATGCTACGTGCTTGCTTTTGAGTGGGATTCTGTACATTCAGTTGTCAATTGTGGCATGTCAATTGCGCCACCCGGTTAGCTCAATAGTCCATTTTACAGTTCTGTGCTTGGTTACCAAGCCTTTGAACGGGAGTGAGGCTAGAGATGACCTTGTTATGATACAAACCTTGCTGCCTTTCAAATGTAAATCACTTTGTTATCATGCTAACTAGATACAGGTCTCTATCACAACAATGTCATCTTTAGCCTCACTCTGAATCAAAGGCTTGGCAACTAAGTACACAACTGTAAAATGGCCTATTGGTTAGAGCGCTGGACTGTTGTGCGGGAGGTCGAGGTCGATGGTTCGAGCCCCGGCCGGACCAACACTCAAGGTCTTAAAATAACTGAGGAGAATGCACTACCTTTCTATAATATCAAGAAATAGATAGACATTCTAGTCTTCTCGGATAAGGACGAATAAACCGTAGGTCCCGTCTCCTGCATCTACTAATTAGCTAATTTGGTTAGGCAGGGGACGTTAAAAAACCCACTCACGAGATTACTGTGATGTGGTCTGGCCTGTTTACTGGGATTTGGGGGGAGGGGGCATCTTCAAATAAGTTTCCTTCAATTGTTTGTAAACTGCTGATGCAGTCCGGCCAAAGTCCCCCAAAAAGTGTTGTGATGCGCATTTGATCATATTCACATGTTAATTTGTGCAATATAAATATTAAGTTATTATTATTATTATTATTATTATTATAAAGAGGGGCTGTTCGCCATTTTTCATAATACTCCTAATACCATAGGTGACAAATTACTCCTTAATTCTAGCGCGAAATTTCAGCGTTAATTTTTAATTTCACATGTGAAATTACAAAATTGCCATGGTAACATCTCTTGTATCTCGATCAGAGCCAAGATGGCGTCGAGATTTAAGACGGTGACCCTTGAAGAAGTTACGAAATTAAAAGAAGCGGCCGAAAATTATTAACAGGTACGAAGAATTCGAAAGATATTTTTTGTGAAGAAACTCAGAAAATTACGAACTTTAACAAAAATGTATGCTTTAAACGAAAACTATATTCTTCTTCATGTTCTTGGTTTTTGATGGAATAAACCAGAAAAAACAATTGCGGTTGTGAACGTAATTTGTCACTCACAGTATTAAAAGGTAATCAAATGGTTTTCTTGTCAGGAAATTAGGAAATAATTTCACTTGCGTTTTTTCAAAATTCTGATTATTTCCCTCGCCTAATAGCTCGGGAAATTATCCGAATTTTAACAAAACGCGCGTGAAATTATTTCCTAATTTCACTCGTCGCCATTTGATTACACATACTAATCTATGGAACCTGTGTTAAGCGGTCACCAGGGTGGAGCTGGGTGTTGGGCTAGCAGGTAAGAACTCCATCCTCCAAAGTTGTACCTTAAGGCGGTTCAATAGGGGGACAAGAAGACTGTAGCACTTCCAATGCAATTTATTGTATTTTTGTATTTTGTTTTTGTTTTGTTATTGTAACCTACAGAAAAGCCACAGGGATGGCCTATTAAATTCACCAGTCCAATAAAGACCCTTGTTGATGAATTCCCCACACTGAGCTGTTTTGCGATGGGATGTCCTACACCAAACATCATTTGGTTTAAAAATAATTCACATCAAATAACTGCACCTGGCAAAGACCATAAATATTCCATTGACACTGAAATACCACAGCCTGGAAATCAAACATCAGACTTAAGGATAAATGCAGTTCAATTAGATGATGCGGGGGACTATGTTTGCATAGCTGTTAATGCTCTTGGAAGTGACAACAGCACAATAACACTTAATGTTAAAGGTAATAAACTAATTTATTATATCTCTGGTCTTGCATGCTCGTGGGAAAAATGAAATGACTCCTGTGTTCTGATTGGCTACTTGAGCAGACAAGATAGGCCCATCTTGCCCACTTTGGATTGCCCTCTTTGGTAGGGTGCAAAAAAAATTGAGTTAGTACTAAGTGCGTAATTCTTGGAAAATGTCACTCTTGGAAATGGAAAGGAGGTAGAAGACAGTCAAAATTGAGAAAACATAAATCACTCTCATTAGTTTCTTGTGCTAAAAACACAGTTGGCTTTCTTTCCCGGTTCTCGAAATAAATTCGTCATTCTTGTTTCATAATAAAGCAAATCTTTTTGCAATACAATAAATCCTCTAGCAATCAAGCTTATTTGGTCAAGATGCCTGGATTTACTAGTGTTCCTTTTTTTTTTTGCATCTTGTGGACCTCTACCTCATCTCAGTCCATAGAAATGCAAAAAAAAAAAACTGGGCCAATCTCAAGGCATCTTGACCTCACTTGGTCAATGGCACATATATTATATATATATATATATATATATATATTATTATAGATATATAATTGTATATTGACTATGATGCAGTGACATATACTACTAATTATGATTTGCAAGTTTTTAAATAGTCACTGTACTTTTCAGTTAATAAAATGTATTTTGATGTGTTCTACATCTATGCCAGTTGCAAAATAATTTGGAAAAATGTTTGAAGAAAAATTGATGAACAAAGCAAAGAATGTAGATAGAAGCAAGCTTTACTAAACTATTTCCACCCACTACTAAACTTCATTTGATTTTGCAGGTAATGATAACAATCTTCTTCCTACAATAGAAGCAAAGAAACCCAAATACACTGCTGAAGTTGGGACCAAAGTAACCCTTGTTTGTGTCGGTGAACAGGTCAGAGATGACCTTTTCACCTTTGTATATTGGACATTCAAAGGAAATGTGCTCTCAAATTCCAGTAAACACTACATAGTAAATGATTCTTTCACCATTAAGGCAGGAAGTACACCTAGGGTACAAACAAAGCTCACCTTGTTAAAATTGGATTATGAGGATAGTGGAAGTTACTCTTGCAAGGTGGACAGTGCACGTGGTACTGATAGTGATATAGTTATACTTGAGGTGATTCCAAAAGGTATGACACCATTTTCTTATATAATGAACTCAATAGAATAATCTGATTGACTTAGTGGACGCCCTTCCTTTGAAGGACTGTTTTTGCCAAAAGATTTTTGATTGATATTTGACCATGACTTTGATTGATTGTTCAGGTTTTCCATTGTTAGTGGCTAAAGTGGCGTAGCTTTGTCATTTATTTATTTGTTTGGTAACATTTGAAATAAATCCAGTCGTTAATAATCATTCGTTACTTTTTCATCATCAGATGATAAGATGGAACTGTGCTTGATTGTCATTTCTTTTGCGGTGCTTTTGGCCTTGACTCTTGTAGTTTTAATCTTTTGTTTGTGGCGGAGGAGAAGACGCAAGCAGGAAATGAAAGCTGCTGATGGAAAATGTGAGTAAGTCCATGGTGGTGATAAAAACAATGTTTATGATACGCATAGCAGAAGGTTATATTATACTGCGAGTCCCCAGGGGCAGACTTCAATACTTGTTCCCTCGAACCAGGATTACGGTCAAGTCTCCCGAAAGTCATCTCGCCCGGAGTCATTTCTCGCCCGAGACCCAGAGTCATGATGCCCGAAATTCACAGTCATGTCGCCCAAAATCCTAAGTCATATCGCCCGAAATTTTATCGAGTGTTTAAACTTGAAGAAAAGTAACATCTTAAATAAATCACAAGGAATAAACTCAGTGCTAAGGAACATGCAGAAAGCTGTAGTCTCTAGCTCCCTTAATATTGCCAGGACTTTCAAGATCCTATCGGACTAAGTTCTTCCAACGATGTCAGTTTTAGATATAGGTTTTAAACATTTATCTCCATTTTAGCGTCTATGGGTATACCATTTTAGAACTCTTAGGTTTATTAATGTCTGGACTTTTAAGGTCCTATCGGACTAAGTTCCTTAAACGTGTCGGGAACCGTGAACAATGCCTTATTTCGTTTAGTTGTTATTGTTCTTTGTTGTGTATGGCCGGAAATGACTTCACTCAATTTCCCAGAATGTACTTTGTACTCCTAGGTATCACGTAGCTGCTTAGTTAAATATAGCGATCCTTCTTGCGCTCGTGTCGGTTGATGCTGTAGTTAAGCCTGGAGTTTAAGCGGAGTGATTCTTAGAATAAAGGAGCTGATTAATTAGGAAACGTGTTGGTGCGTTTTCGACAAACGACGTTAGGTTCGAGCATAGTTTTAATAGGCTGATGGAACATTTATTTACTTATAGGGTCTAGGGGCACACTATTTTTTTTTAAAGTTTAGCTTTATCTGTGTAGTACTGACAATTAAATAGGTTACGCCTTTGGCGCCCTATATCAATTTTATTTGTAATCTGAAGCATTCAGAAGTGTATACTGCATAATAGTAATATCATTACTTTCCTAAACGCGGAAAAAAACTAAAGAAAACTAATCTGTACGAACTGGACTCTGTGCTAAGTGAGAGCATGCTTTAAGGAGTCGCCCACTTGAAATTTTACTCGCAGCTAGTGTAGTCCTCCATGTGCTCTCAGCAGCGGGGACCTGGTCACTTGGGTTCAATGCCGCAAGAGAACATGCAACGCACAACCAATCTATTCTTCCTCTGATTACTGCCAAACAGTAGGTGGTTTGGTCGGTACCAGTCCCACAGATACGATGCTGCCAAAAACCGCAATTGTCGCACTGTAGGGCTTGCTGGCGTGGTCGAACTTCATTTCCGCACTCGATACGGGGATGATGGCTCATTGTATATTTCTTTTGCGTACTCGTAACGATCTTGTGTTTCAGCGAGCTGATTATCTCGGATTGAGGTGACTGTTTTTAATTTACCCTCTTTAAATATGGTTAACCGGATCAAAATTTACATGCGATCGGCTGAGGAACAGAAGTCGCGATAATTTATGCCGCGTCTGATCCTAAGGGGAATGATGCTAACACGCTTTGTTCGCGTGGTTAACAATAAACAACGAAAAACTGCTGTAAAAGTTTCAGGTTGTTTTTATACGATAAGTCAAACTAAGAGAAATTGATGTATTTTTCTGATATGTGTGAAAAATTCTGATAACTGAAAGTGTTCTGCTTTTAATTACTAGAATCTGTGCTGTAGAATGAGCTGTTTATTTCATAGCAACGAGCAACGCTGAAATGAACAGCGCTATTTGAGTCTTTCTTTAACTTCATATTTGCATAGGTTAGCGAACGAAAACAGTGTACGAGTCAACAATTTACGAGTTTATTCCTTGTGATTTACTTAAGATGTTACCTTTCTTCAAGTTTAAACACTCGATAAAAATTAAAATTCGGGCGACATGACTCAAAATATCGGGCAACATGACTATGGGTTTCGGGCAACATGACTCTGGTTCCGGGCGGCATGACTTCGGGCGATATAACTTTCGGGCGACTTGACCGGTTACCGGAACGGATTCTACTTATACAATCCCTAAGGGGAGTAGAAAAATCATCTTGGACCTTGATGAACTCAGGCAAGTAGGGCATTTGGAAAAAGGCTCAGTTTAAGTTGCGTGCAAGCATTTTTTTTTTATGGGAAATCCTACTGTCTGGTGTAGTGGATCATATGTAAGAGAGGCACTGTTAACAATCGACATCTGTGAACTTGCGGCTTGGAAACAAATGTCAAGGGTGCAACTATTTAAAATACCTTAATTCCCCCTGTCTGTTTTCTATTTCTCTTTCGATCAGTCGGAAACAAGAAACTTATGGCTTGCGTACCCTCCATCAGGTCAAGGTCTCATTTATTTTTAGTTTTCTCTTGGTTGTAAGCGAAGTTTAAATTGGGAGATGACAAAACGCGGAGCCCTACTCCATGGATTACCCTATGGAGTACCTCAATGGAGTACCCTAAAAGTCATGTATTGATAAAATAAAATACTTCATCGACGTGGTGAATCGTTTAGATGTACATATCCTAATATATTTTGAGCTTGCCAGCTCTCCGATTCTCACAATCCGATAAAGTCCGCGAATTGACTGCCATCTTGAATTTAACATTTAAAGCTGACCACTTGAAACGGAAGGCTTTATTAATATAATCCATAAACGTTTTCTTTAATAGGCCGAATGGCATTTGTATTTATGATCTTCTTGAGGCCAAAAAAGTAGTCAAAAGTACCGACAACCTTCATTCGGTACCGGGTTTTTGCGTTAACTTTTTAAAATACCTGTTTATGTATGGCGTCCGTCGGTAAGAGGTGTGGCGTTCAATCTATTAAGGCCTCATGGGTTTCCTAATTGTGCGAAGTGATGAGGATACAACCTTACATTTGTAGGTTAAGACTTCAAAGGAGTAATCCACGTTTTTAAGCTGAGGTTCTCTTCACCCATCTATTTGTAGCGTAATAAAATTGCGATATGTAAACAAACAAACAAACAAAAAAGACAGCGACGGGTCAGCAAATAACTGCGACTGGGGCCTTTGATTTCGAAAATGCAGTAAGCTTGAATATTTTACCTCGTGCAGAACTCAACAGTGGGTTTTGTTCATCGTATGGAGTTTTTTTTATCTTCCCGTCTAAGGACTCATTACACAGCGGTAAAACCAAAATGGAGGAACCAGTGCGACTCAGAGCCCCTGCCCCCAAAAAAACCGGACTGTATCCTAAACTGTCAAAATCGGAAAGCTGGCAAGCTCGAAATATCTTAAGATATGTACATCTCTACGATTCACCATGTTTACAAAGTATTCTAATTGACCAATACATGATGTTTAGGGTTGTTCCATAGGGTACTCTATGGAGTAGGGCTCCGCGTTTTGTCATCTCTTGTTTAAATTTCATATCCAGCACAAAAATTTGAAATTCAGCCTAAGGTAACGAGGCTTTCTAAAGCCTCATCGCTATGGAACAGTGTGGGATGGCTTCCTAGAGAGGCTGGTCATTCAGCACATGTGATCACTTCATGAGTTTCCGGCCCTCGCTTCTCAACGACTCCTTTGAATACTTTCCCGTGGTCTTAATTGCTGTTAGATGGTGATGGTAACCGTTCAAGTCGCCTGAGAGCCATCTCGCCCGAAACCTGAGTCATGTTGCCCGAAATTTTAGTCATGTCGCCTGAAGAAACAAATATCTAGAGGATCGTACAGTCTGTACGTAGGCAATAAAGTTGAGTAATCTTTACCGCTGTTCGTTTCTAACGACAAAATGATGCGTTATTCCTTACTCGTTTCGTACTCACGGACGTTTCGCACGCGTAAAAACTTTATATTGGCTGGTACTGGTTTCCTACTCAAGTATAACTGAATTGATTTGAAGGTGTTAGTTTCATTTGTATTTTCTACTCCTCACGGAACATTAGCAAAGCAAGTCAGAATGAGAAGAAGTTGATTAACTTTCAACCTGTTTCTCTCTCTCCTTCTTGGCTATTCTCTGTTTTTCTTTCAATCAGTTGGAAATGAAAAAGTCTTAAAACAACAGCAACAATAACAGATGTTTTTACCGATAATGCTTTTAATAGAAATACTCGGTACCCATAGAGTAAACGACATATTCTGGTTCCAGTTCCAGTTACAACTTATATTACATAGAACATTTTAAGTAACATTATCTTACTTAAAGTCGTGTTATTCAAACAACACATTTATGACAAATGCATAGTAATTTACTAAGTAAGTTAAGTTATCTGTAAAGCTACATGAAATATCTTCCATGTATAGATTTTAATCTTACCTACATTTCAATGTATCACTGACAAACCAATAAAAAATATTAATCTGAAAAGGAGTAAGTTTACACTGTGCAAGAAATAAATCAGAAATCTTCTCAAAAATACGGGAACAAAACAGTCTTAGGATAAAAAAACAGCAACAACAATATTTTAAATTCTCCTACTCTATTCTTGTACATGTATTTTTACATTGAAACATATTTACACCTAACAGGCCTCCACTTGAGCCTAACATGTGACTGAACAGTCAATACTTGTGCTATCAAAGTTACAACTGTACACTGTTCTTTCTCTTTCTATTTTCAGTGCTTCCACAAAGTGTAGAAGGAACCATGTTTGTCTGTCAGTTGGCTGGTCATCTTTCATTGAGGAAGGGTTGACTTCCTTCATAAATGCTTTGCCATCTTCATCACTAGCAAGGAACTTTCCAGTCTTTTTGGACTTAATAGACATATAATCACTTTGATTGTTGACATGTTGAACTTCAAACATGTATTTCGTCTCATCGGGCTGATGGGCAACCAACTGCAAATAAAAATATAGAGTTGAATTAACAACTTAAACGAAACAGTTGTAACTTTACTGCTTTTTAGACGAGAATAAAATGATTGGTCAGGGTATGGTGGATGCTTTACTGCAGAACGATTCAGGGTTATTCCACAAATTATTATTTCCCATACAGAAGTACTACTGAGTAATGTGCACTTGGGAAGGAATTATAGTAGTTAATTTTCGCCCACTATTTTTGTTAACTTTCTACTTGAGTGACTTGTTTCTGGGAATTTGCACTTTGAAGACGACAGAGATAATAAAGTCATAACCACGGTATTTCACAACTCACCTGTAAAAACACCCTGTTCCCTTCTGCACACAGGTAGTAATGGCTGCCATCCAAGTCATACCTAATGGTATTTCCTCCATTATGATAAGCTTTTCCTAGGTAAAATTCTAGAAACATGAATAAAAAAAAATAAAATTTATTATTCAAAGAAATTCAAATATTGGATGTGAAAATTGCTTAATGCAGTCCGCTAAACTGATCTGATCAATCCCGTTTACTACTGAATGATGTTCTGTAGCTGTAGCGCTTAAAGATAATTGTCCTGTTCTCCATTTAACAAAAACAGTTAAAGAAAAGCATTTCTCGAATTTACGTACAGCTGTAATTGCTAAAGTAAACAAGTTTTGCATTACTGTACAAGATAAGTTAACCACGAACATCGATAGTATGGTGAGATTAATAGCTATAAATGAAGCCTTGTGAATGTTCATGGATACTCGAGCTTCCTTTATAGAACGTTAAGAATAAATGAAAAAATCTGCTAGTGTCTTTACATGTAGAGTACACTCACAATAGAGCTAATCGGGAAACTCCTTTAAATCCACTTGCAGTTAAATGGACACTGAGTCAGTAAAATTTTTGCGGACATCTCTCCTCTTTCTTATTATGCTCAATTATTTTAGACTATGCCGCCATATTACATACACAAAAGCTTCATAATAGCTTCTTGTTAGGGTAACGCCCCATCAAACGCTTATATATTTACCTATTTTATTGCTCCGATGGCTCCCGGTAAACTTAACATGGATTTGAGGACCAGGTTCGCTTTCCGGCAAATCTGCGAAGAGTAGGTTTCCACTTTTGTCAAGTCATTGCTCGGGGATGTCCATTCGATAGCACGCGCTAATTTTGATTAACTATCCGATAAAATTGGAAAAAAAGTGTCGTGTATTAGGATTTAAATGCAACAAAACTCCACACACGCGCAGCAGGAAATGAACTGCGCGGGCTTAATTGTGTAATTGAAAAATTTGAGTATTCTTTTTTTTCAATTTTTTTTCAAAATAAATGAACGTCGAATTTTGTGGCTGAGGCTTAACGTTTTTATTTTTTTTGCGATTTGAGCCTAAAAACGTTCTCAACATGTTCTGACTAGTTGGAGCTATAGCATTTCAAAGTGAGTTGTTCTATAGTGTATCGCGCAATAAGAAGACTGCATTACTGTTTTGAAAGGCCCTTAGTATTTGAGCTAATTGTCCTGTTAGACCACAGTTTTACATTCTCACGCTTAGATAGAAAAAAAAGAAAAATAAAGACGTTCTTATTTTACATGACTCTCAGCCTGGGTTTTTTCTTAGTTTGTTCCTACAATTTTGGTTAATCCCAGCCTTAATGTTCCTATAAAAGAACGTTCGTACATAATGAAAGAGAGTGTATATGAAGGTTGCAAAGTAAAATTTACAGTAAGTTTGCCGTACCTCAACCATATTTGGTTTTTAGCAGTTTTTCCTCCAAGCTTGATCTTTAGTCTCTAGTTTCTCCTGATCTTGATCGTTGCTGGTTGTAAATGGTATGGAAACCTTTGGATTCGATGATCTATTTATACGGAAAGTTGAGAAAGACTAATATGTTGATTGACACCAAAGTCGTCCGGTTCTTTCAGAAAATGAAAGTGTCAAATACCTCAGTCATTCACTCGGATTTTGAGATAAGCTGAGATTTTATCGAGTTAGACTAGTTCCTATGGCTTCCAACTGGACATGCAGTTGGAAATGCTCGCGATTCTGTTTGGAGTAGAAGAGTTTTTTTCATTTAATCATGAAGAACGAGTCACGCAAATCTGGAATCTAAGAGGTTTCCAAAATAGACTCTAAAAGATATTCTAAATTGGTTAGGAGATATATCTTTAAGAAACTGAAAAAGTGGAATTTCCTTTTTTTCAGTGATGTTAGAAATTAGCCGTTAATTGATACTTGTTTAATAGATAATGTATTTTGGGATCGTCACGCAAGTGACCGCATGACATTCATGTCGCACTAAAAATGGGAATATTGTACAGGTCAAAAACAGCAACATTATTCGATTTTATTCGCGCTGAAAAAAATAACGGAGATAAATTTTATCGTTTAGCAATAATTGCAGCCACAGAAAATTTAAAATATTGGAATCTCTCTAAGGAAGATTTCTAACACGTGCACGGTGTAAGTGTGAATTCTGTTTGAAAATGAAAATATTTCACTTAATTTTTTTTTATTAAGATTCTAATATTTTTATGTAGACTCTAAGATGCATAACGGAAAGAATTCTCGTATTTCAGTAAAAATAAAAACAAGAATCAAAACAAAAGTAACAAAAAAAAATTAATAGACGAGCCCGATAACCTAAAAAAACTTGTCAATCATGAGTATCTCACGCGGAACCATTCTATAAGTCTTTCTCTCGCCAAAATGCCAACGAATTACGAGCCGATCACGATTTAATACCAGCCCACGTGGGATATCTCATGGTTGTTGACGGTAGAGCATTAAGTCGCGCGATAAAAGGGGATGTACATTTTACTGTTTGAAGGAAAAGTACATAAAATCTTCACTTCTCCGGGAAATGAAGAAAGTCCGTACACCCTCAGTTGTTCATCAAAAGGAAAAAAAATTTCCAAGGTAAGCATAGTTCTGCAATTGAATCGTTAGGTATTTCCCTCTATTACTAGCTTTTAAACAGTGTTTCCGTAAAATTTTCTGGTACTACCACTTTTTCATACGTAAGCGACGCTGATTTATTTATTTATTTTTAATTTAATGATTTGTACCCAGTACTGGAGCAGAAACAATAGGACATGGGTCCCCTACGAGGTTTAAGCTCCAACAAACCCACCCATCCCACCCCAGGGGAGGACATCCATCACACAGTAATCTCGTGCGTGGGAAATTAAGGTCTCCTTCCCCTAACCCTGCAGGAGACGGGACTGCCATTTATTCGTCCCTATCTGAGAAGACTAGAATATCTAACCATTTCTTGATGTTATAGAAAAATAGCATATTCTTAATTATTTTAAGACCTTGAGTGTTGGTCCGGCCGGGGCTCGAACCTTCGACCTCCCGCACAACAGTCCAGCGCTCTATCCATTGAGCTAACCGGGTAAGCTTCCGGGTAAGTTTCCTCCGATAATTTTAGATACCGAAATCTTTTAAAAGTTTCAAACACAGCGGGGTTCTAATGAACCTTTCTGATTCACCTCGGGAGAGATTTTAGTTGAATTCCCTCCAGTAACATAGAAAAAATCAAATAAAGTGTGATAGCAAGATATCAAGTTATCACTTAGTGTTTGCCTATTTTCACGTTGATTCCCGTAAGGCAAAACCTAAAGTAATCGCAACTGTTGATCAGAACAAAGAGGAAAACAGAAGAACGCAAGCCTCCATAAGAACTCAAAGATGACCTAAAAAAAGAAAATGGGTCAAGTTTCGAATGGTTTTGGTTTTGCCTTTGATTGGATATGATAGATAGCAGAAGATTTCTAGACCTATTTCAGAGAGTAATTGAGCAAAACCAGTAAGAGTGATCTAGTGTAATTTTTACCATTCAAATAGATGTTGGACATTTAAGAATAAACACTAGCGAGAAAAATACACAACGTTTCGATGACTCCATGTCATCATTCTCAAGTGAGAAGAGAATAAAAATGAATAGTTAATTTATACCGTACGAAGGTGGCAAACGTAAAAAGTTTAAAATATTTAAAATATTTAAATAAATAATTGCGCGTGTTGAGTTCATAAATGTAAACTATTAAATAAATAGTTTCGCGCGTATGGAATCCGATTGTTTGTTCAAAGAGGGCTTCATCTTTTTTATGAAAAGCATTTCATGAACTAAACAGTCCAGTTTCCCGGTGCACTTTTTAAGTACGTTGAAATGCTTGGTCAGGTCGCCGATGGTTTGTAGGCCGTGGTCGTTCTTTAGATGTTTGCCGATGGCCGAATTACGGTGCTCATTAATACGTTGATGTAAATGCCGGCTGGTGTACCCTCTTTGAACAAACAATCGGATTCCATACGCGCGAAACTATTTATTTAATAGTTTACATTTATGAACTCAACACGCGCAATTATTTATTTAAATATTTTAAATATTTTAAACTTTTTACGTTTGCCACCTTCGTACGGTATAAATTAACTATTCATTTTTATTCTCTTCTCACTTGAGAATGATGACATGGAGTCATCGAAACGTTGTGTATTTTTCTCGCTAGTGTTTATTCTTAAATGTCTAACAAAATCTAATGTCATTCAAATAGATGTTGCTCTAATTTATAAAGAGTTGAACCTCTCCGGATTCTGCATAGTCATGGAATTTGATCAAAATCTTATGAAATCAATAATTAATTTTTGGCTGGATGGTTTCAGTTTGCACTAGTGTTGTATTTGTTTTCTGTTGAAGGAAAGGAGAAAAAAAACAATGCGGACAAATGTGTACGGTACATTGATAGGTTTACTGATGTAAAAGATACCAGACCACAGTATGTGTAGCAAACGAATTATCCGATATGATATCCTCATTTTCCGCCAGATTCTCATAACTGACGTACAAGCGAAATTAACGGCAGTGAATGGGGAAGATGTATTCTCTTTTGCTCATTTCTCTCTGTATATCCTTTTACTCGAAGCTAACGATCGCTTAGGTTTTGAAAGTCGAATGTCTTTTCCAGAATGGCGACTAGTGTTTTTTTTCGGCTCAAATTATAAATACTAATATCCTCTACGTACACTTCGCCTCGATTGCATCAGTTAGAAACGACGGAGAAAGGACCAACTGGCATGTAAAGTAAAAAACACGGAAAACGATTATGTAATTCGCTCTGAAAAAATTAATTAGAAGCTTCAGTTTTGAAGGTTTCCACCTGCTATTTCAGTGCACAAAAATTGCGCTTTTTCTACATACATGTACCAACATTTTTGTTGCCAGTGATTCCACACTCTCCGGGCAAGACAGTCTGGCTGACTCGTCGAGGCTGTCGTATACTTTACGAGCGAGTGATCTGTGTATAGTTTTACTACAAAAACACATACCGCTCGGCTAAAACTAAATTTCAGCCGTTAGGGTGCTAGTCTTACTCGTTCAAATATCGTAGTGGACAGTAGACGCTCCCCCTCTTCTCTCTATTGCAAATTTTATCAAAGCACCGCTCTGCACCTCGTTTCCTATCTAACTTATAAGATTAAGGTAAGACAAAACCATTCAAATGCTTGCATTCTAGGCGGAAAAAGAAAAATGAAGTTATCAATATTACGTAAAACCTTTTTAAAGAAGAATGAGACAATTCACATTATATTACATGATAAATAAATCTGTTGATGAAGAGGGAGTTTTTACAATACGAAGCCCTCCATGGCGCAATACCAAAGAGAGTAACAAGGGCGCTTTCTATGAGGTTTGTCGTTTCTTTCCTTTTTTCTCACTGGTTGTTGTGGTCTTGGTGTACCCGTAATGTAAAGAAAGAGGTTGGGTCTTCCACGAAATACTCAAATGTGTACATTCAATCGATCAACTTGAACATGATTTATCACGATGATCTTTCGTCAGCTTGGAAACAAATCTTAGTAGTACAATTATTTAAAAGGCTTTTTAAATTCTCCTTGTCTATCTTCTGCGGAAAGATTTCCGTCTAAACCCATACCAATCAAAAACAAAGCCGCAGTCCCAAAGGAAACCTGTTGCATTGCCTCTGCATGCTTTCCTTTATCGATCCAAGCATTGAATGCATAATGAAGTACGGGGTTGTACGGAAATCTTGTCATCTTCTGCTTCTCTTTCAGTCAGTCGCAATAAGGGAAACAAAAACCTTGCAGTTCGTGTACCCACCATCTGGTCAAGCTTTCTTTTTTTTTTAGTTTTTTACTTAAGCAAGGGTTAGATTCCGTTTCCAGCACAAGGTAACAATACTTTCTGAAGCTTCATCCACATGGAACAGTAATCAATGGCTTTCTAGAGAGGCTGGTCTATCAGCACACGCGGTCACTTCATGAGTTTTCCTCACTTATAGTCAGTTACAAGTAGTTAGTTTGAGTTCTCAACAGCTCCATTCAAAATTTGTCAGTTCTAAGTAGCTGTTAGATGGTGATTGGTTTAGTCTTGGTTTTACAATATCCATACATGTTTACTGCACTTTTGGTACGTATGATGCATGATCCTCGCAGTAGATAGCGCTATTTAAGCAATAGCGAAAATCAGACCTGAAAAAAATCAGGCCTGTACAGGATTCGAACCACTGACCTCTGCGATACTAGTGCAGCGCTCTACCAATAGAGCTAACACGCCAACTGGGAGCAGGCCTTTAAGTTGATTCGTAATAAACCCGTGAAAGTGATAAATCAGATACAATGAAATATATGAAGTTCATATATTTTGAACTGTGGTATTAGATACGTATGATGCACGATCCTCGCAGTAGATAGCGCTATTTAAGCAATAGCGAAAATCAGACCTGAAAAAAATCAGGCCTTTACGGGATTCGAACCAATGACCTCTGCGATACTAGTGCAGCGCTCTACCAATTGAGCTAACAAGCCAACTGGGAGCAGGCCGTTAAGTTGATTCGTAATAAACCCGTGAAAGTGATAAATCAGATACAATGAAATATATGAAGTTCATATATTTTGAACTGCGGTATTAGATACGTATGATGCACGATCCTCGCAGTAGATAGCGCTATTTAAGCAATAGCGAAAATCAGGCCTGAAAAAAATCAGGCCTGTACGGGATTCGAACCACTGACCTCTGCGATACTAGTGCAGCGCTCTACCAATTGAGCTTTTGGGTTTGCATTTATGTTGTAGCTTAAACAAAGGTGTCATTGAATTGATTTGAATGTTTTAGTTTGATTTGTTTTTTCTCTCCTCGAGGTACATTATGATAGTCCCACAACAACAGAAGTTCTTAGCAATAATGCTTTAATAGAAATACAGTATAAGAGAAATGCAGTAAAAGACATATTCAGGTTACAGTACCAGTTACAACTTATATTACCTAGCTAGAACATTTTAAGGACTATCTCCTTACTTAAAGTCATGTGATTACAATGGCAAACTAATGTCAAATACTCAGTAATACTTGACAACATACTAGAGAAGTTTTCTTAACTGTAAAGCTACATAAAATATTTTTATTTTTCAAAAAAAAAAACTTTTCCAGTCTCTTTCTAAGAGAGCTTGCTTTCTTTTTACCAGTATTTCAATGTATCACAAACCAAGAAAAATGTTATTGTAATCTGAAAAAAAGGTAAGTATGCACTGAACAAGAAATAAATCGAAACTCTCTATTAAAAAATGGAACAAAACAGCCCAGGATAAAAAAAAAAACTTTTTAAAATTTTTGCATGCTATTCCTGTACATGTATTTTCATATTAAAACATATTTACACCAAACAGGCTTCCACTTGAGCCTAACATGTGACTGAACAGTCAATACTTGTGCTATCAAAGTTACAACTGTATACTGTACTTTCTCTTTCTACTTTCACTGTTTACACAAAGTGTAGAAGGAACCATGTTTGTCTGTCAGTTGGCTGGTCATCTTTCATTGAGGAAGGGTTGACTTCCTTCATAAATGCCTTGCCATCTTCATTACTAGCAAGGAACTTTCCAGTCGTTTTAGACTTAAGAGACATGTAATCACTCTGGTTGTTGACATGTTTAACTTCAAACATGTATTTCATTTCACTGGGCTCATGGGCAACCAACTGCAAATAAAAATATAAATTTAAATTGACGACCTTAACTAGACAGTGGTAACTTTACTGCTAGTAAAACAAGAATGAAATTATTGGTCAGGGTGGATTATATAGGGTAATTCCGCAAATTATCATTATCCATATCGAAGAACCTGATATGTAGACTTGGGAAGGAATTACAATGGTTAATTTTTGCCCATTTTGTTTGTAATGTTTTGACTAATTTCTTTTTGGGAAGTTGTATAGTTTGAAGACAACAGAGATGATAATTTTACAACCACAACTTACCTGTAAAAACACCCTGTTTCCTTCTTCACACAGGTAGTAATGGCTGCCATCCAAATCACATCTAATGGTATTTGCTCCATGATGATAAGATTTTTCTATGTAAAATTCTAGAAATATGAAAAAACAAACTGCAATCAAATTTATTGATGGAGGAAAGTCAAAGATTATATTTAAAAGAAACTTAATACAATGAGGTAGACTGAACTTTTTAAATTTTTATTCAATTAGTCCCCAAACCATATTGAAAACTATATCATGTGATCAAATGATCTAGTTCCATTCTGAGTAATGTCTTGAAGCTGGGTTTAAAACAGAGAGAAGCTCTGAGCTCAAAGTTTTGTTTTCTCTGTTCATCATCTAACAAAAACGCGTAGCGAAAACCATTTCTCGAATTTTAGGTAATCAATAGTTGCTAAGATAAACAAGATTTGCAAATTACTGTTTTAGATAATTTTACCTTAACAGCTGTCAGTGTGGTTAGATTTATGAGGCCTTCTAATATGAATATTCAAGGATACTTGAGGATAATTAAAAGAATGTATATGAGCACGATTCTTCGCAGTAAAGCACTATTTGAGCAATAGTGAAAATCAGACCTGAAAAAAAAAAATTTCAGGCCTGTACGGGATTCGAACCACTGACCTCTGCGATACTAGTGCAGCGCTCTTACCAATTGAGCTAACAAGCGAACTGAGAGCAGGCCATCAAATTAATTCGACATAAACCCGTAGATGATAAATCAAACAACAACAAACATATGAAACATATGTGTGAACTGCGGTTATGAGACGTATTCCTTCCTTTACTGCGAAGGATCGTGCTCATATACGTGCTCATATATCGTGCTCATATACGTGCTCATATACGTCTCATATACGTCTCATTGGCTTGTTAGCTCAATTGGTAAGAGCGCTGCACTAGTATCGCAGAGGTCAGTGGTTCGAATCCCGTACAGGCCTGAAATTTTTTTTTCAGGTCTGATTTTCACTATTGCTCAAATAGTGCTTTACTGCGAAGGATCGTGCTCATATACGTCTCATAACCGCAGTTCACACATATGTTTCATATGTTTGTTGTTGTTTGATTTATCATCTACGAGTTTATGTCGAATTAATTTGATGGCCTGCTCTCAGTTGGCTTGTTAGCTCAATTGGTAAGAGCGCTGCACTAGTATCGCAGAGGTCAGTGGTTCGAATCCCGTACAGGCCTGAAATTTTTTTCAGGTCTGATTTTCACTATTGCTCAACTAGTGCTTTACTGCGAAGGATCGTGCTCATATACGTCTCATAACCGCAGTTCACACATATGTTTCATATGTTTGTTGTTGTTTAATTAAAAGAATGTTTGCAATTAACTCGCCGTCAGAATTGAAAATGAACGAAAAGATCCGCAAATGTCGTTACACGCAGAATATACTCACGATAGAGCGAATCTGAAAACTCATAAATTTGCCCTTAAATGGGCACCAAGTCAGTTACATTTCTGCGGAAATCTCTATTCGATTCTTTCGAATTATGCTCGAACAGTTTAGACCATTCTACTCAAGTTTTTTACATGCGCTAAAGCTTTATAATCTTTTGTGAGGATCACGACCCACCATACGCTTATATTTACCTGTTTTATTGCCCTGATGGCTTCCGGTAAAGCTTGCAGGGATTTGAGGTCCAGGTTCGTTTTCCGACAAATCTGCTATGAGGAGGTTTCCTCTTCTGTCAAGTCTGTGCTTGGAGATGTCCATGCGAACACACGCGCTAATTTCAATCAACTGTCCGATAAAATTAAGAACAAGAGAGATGTTTTAACATTTCGAAATCAACAAAACAACACAACTGGAAAAAAACTCTGCGGGTTTAGTTCTCTAGTTGAAAAGTTTAACTGCATGAACTCAGTCCACGCTAGAGTAGTTGCAAAGTTAAATTTATAGTAAGTTTACCGCGTACCTCAACCATATTTGCTATTTAACGGGTTTTTTTCCAAGCTTGATTTGTAGTCTCTAGTTCCTCCTGATATTGATCGTTGCTCGTTGCAAATGGTATGGAAACCTTTGGATTCAACAATCTATTTACACGGAAGTTGAGGAAGTCTAATATGTTAATTGACACCAGGGAATTCCCAAAGTCACGGGGTCTTCTTGGAAAATGGAAGTGTGAAGTACCTCTGTCATTTGCACGAATTTCGAAATAAGCTGAGCTTTTATCGAGTAAGAGTAGTTTCAATGGCTTCCAATTGATCATGAGGTTGGAAATGCTCGCGATTCTGTTGGGAGGAGCGGAGCATTTTTCAAATAGTCAGAAATAACAAGTCACGCAAGTTAGGATTCTAACAAGGTTTCCAAATTAGAGTTTTAAAGATATTTTTAACTGGCTAGAAGAAATATCTTTATGAAACTGAAAAAGTGGAACTTCCTCTGTGTCAGTGATGTTAGAAATGAGTGTATTTGGGATCGTCACGCAACACGCTGCATGACATTCAGGCCCCGCCGAAGAGGAGAATGTTGTACAGGTCAAAAGAATTATGTTCAAAACGGAAACATGTGATTGGATTTAATACGCGCTGAATAAAATCATGAAGACAAATTTTATCGTTAAGCAGTAAATCGAGCCATAGAAGAAGTAAAATATTGAAATTTATCCATGGAAGATTTCAAACACCTGAAAGATGCAAGTGTTCATTCTGTTTGAAAATGAACATAATTCATTAATCCTTTTTATTTACGGAATCTGGTTACATATGCCGATTTGCCATATCCTGTAATCTCTTGATTAGACCTGACAGACTCTAATAACTAGTTAGTAAAACAGTCAGGTTTTGAAAAGTTTTGAAAACACTTCCACGCCACGAAGAATAATTCAAGAGGATAGATGTAATCCTCAAGTTATTCGGCATACTGACAAGGACGGGCGTCCGATCCAAGTTTAGCCAAAATTTTGCGAGTTTCGTGATGGAGAATTTGAAGCCCGGTATCTACTGTGATCACGTAGCTGTATTGGGATAATTCGACTTGTCTTGATTGACGGAACTTTCAACAAGATAGCCTCTGTACCCTTCGATTGCCGAATCACGAACGAGACACTTTTAGTCGCAGTTGCCTTAATTATTGAAACAAATCTCAACATCTTTTTTCAGATTAATAGTTCCAGACTAATGATGAGTGACTGCCACGAGCAGTGGAAGAAAATTCAGACTGTATTGGGGGTAGAGCATCACATTAAAAGATCATTAAGTCTTTTTTTTTTGATACCCTTGAAAGAACTCCATTCTTGACGGAAAAACAATACTTTCATCGCTAGTCAAACTGATGACAGATAAGCTGACGTTTCGAGCGTTAGCCCTTCGTCGGAGCGAATAGAGGAATTGTGGGTTGTGTGTGCTTAATGGAGCTACGTTATTGGTGGGAGCATGGCAACGAGAAAAGCATGAATAAATTAGTGGAATGAAAAGCGTTCGTTGATCCCTGTGGGATTTAGACTGCTGGTTTGAAAGATGAGCTTTTGTTCAAGATTTTTACGGCTTTCCGTGCCACCTAAGTGCAAGGAAAGACCGCAGATTGCCATGCTCTCACCAATAACGTAGCTCCATTCTCTGCCTTTAAAAGCACACACAACCCACAATTCCTCTATTCGCTCCGACGAAGGGCTAACGCTCGAAACGTCAGCTTTTGTAATCATTACGGTGGCTAATTTAGCATTTCAACTTTGTTGATATATCCATATTATTTCGTTATTCCCACCAACGCAGCCCCAAACAGTTTCTTTCGAAACTATCAGCCTTTATTCATGAAGACAGATAAAGCAAGTAATTATTTATCATTTACCGGGCAGTGTTTATTTAAGACATCTATCTTAATCCTTAGAATTTGTAAGTACTATGGGTACACTCCAGAAGAACTTACGATCTTATTTCATAGCTTAATTATGTCCGTATTTACATACGGAATTGAAGTATGGGCATGTGCTTGGGCATGTGCATATGCGTGCGCTTATGGTGGTAAACACCTCTCAGCTAAGATCGATAAATTCTGCAAGCGAGCGTGGAAATACGGCTATACCAAGGAGCGCATATTAATCAGTGATGTAATTCAAACTAGCGGATAAACAACTATGGGAAAAAATCACAGCTACAGATACACATTGTTTAACGGATCTTCTACCGAATAAACGTACATATTAATCTTTAAGTCAACGTATCGCACAGAGCGGTTTAAGCGCTGCTTTGTAAATATATCTCTTTTTAACTTTATCTAGTTTAATATTTGTAAAGAAAGTAATACTTTTTAGATAACTTCTCTTCTATTGTATTGTAAACTTGCACGTATGTGTTCAAGTGTTTGGTTTAACTGATTAATCAATAAGGATTTTCATTAAGATCTTCATCTTCATCTTCATTATCTTTTTCCGTTTTCCCTCGCATAGCTATCCCGTCCTTTGCTAGTGCATGGCTTTTTTTTCTACCTCATTTTATATTATAATTTTCAAGATTAGAGTAAGATTAGGGCTTTGAAATGCTTGTATTTATGTAAAAACTAGATACTAGGACGTAGTTCGCTCTCTGAGCTGAGCGAGACAATTCAGTGTGGCTTACATGAAACCTAATTTTCGTGATCGCGCGATGCTGTTTCAGGCGCCCTAATACTCTACCCAGTTAAAAGGTTTGTTTTAACATTTATATTGTACTTTCTTCACTTTGTTTTTTCTCGTTGTAAGGTTTCCTTGTCCGAGGTGCAGTCGTGTAATATGCCACAACCTTGGAGATTTATTGTCATTCGTGTCCATAGGCGCACGGGCCGTGGGGGGTGGGGGCTGCACGAGAAATTTGGGCAAAGCTAGTTTTTAAAGGAGCTTGCATGTGTCTGTGTGTTTTTTTTTCGAAGAGATATTTTTTGTTTCAACCTGAAGTCGCCGTTGTAAATAGGCTAGATTTCCACCGTCTCCCGGGTCCGGTCTTTGATCTTCCCCTTCGGGGGGATGAGTGTGGGCTCTTTTCCCCGAACAGCGGCTGGTAATCGAGTCTTCGTTGTAAAGCCAGTTAAATTCACACGAGACAGTGATTTCCTAGCAAGTGATCACTTTCTGGTTATTTTTGAAGGGGATCATATGTTGATATACATATTTGTAATTTTGTTGTTGTTGAACACTGTGCTGCACTGCTCTAGTTAGTGTGGGGAATTTCCAGTCGTGAATTAATTAGAGTCAATTTTGGCAACTTTCTAGAATCATATTGCAGATTATCCACTGGAGACTCTCAGAAGATCTGAGTCACGTGCTCGGCAACCAATGTCTCGTGTGAATTTAACTGGCTTTACCACGTTCATGGCGTAAAGCCAGCGAAATTTCCGCCTGTAGTTTTTCAAAAAATTACGCGACGGTGGAAACAATTACGCACCATACATAAGTTTTTTTTGCGTAAAACTCGCCTTATGCCATATTAGACATGTCGAATCCAGCCCCACAAAAACGTAAGCTGGCCTATCACCATCGCGTTACCTGTTCCGAATGTAAAAAAGACATCGTTGCCGAGTACCAAGACGCTCATGCAAGAACCAAGCATATAGTCAAGAGAGTTAAATTTACTGTTTCGCGTGCGCCAAATCAATCGCAACAAGATTTCACCGGCGGCGATGAAACAATAAATATGCTTAGATACAGCAAAATTGACGCCGAAGACGTTGGCTCAGACCTTCAGAATGACAACAGTACAGTTATAGTGGATTCATTAGATACTGCTCCAGATAAGTCAGAAATCGAGATGATTCAAGTGAATAATGGTGTTCGACGGGCTCCGGCTACGTCAGAATTTATGGATGTCGGTCTAACAGACGAGTCAGAAATCAGGGATACAGGTAATTCGGATAAGTCAGAGATAATGGCTATGGAAAACATACATAATAGTGCTGACAATGGTGCAAGTGCTCCGGATACGACAGAAATCGTAGACAATGGTGCTAACTCTGAAATCGTGCATAGTGCTGATCGGGATATGTCCATTTCAGTTGTCATAGATAACAGTGTTCTGGAAAAGTCACAGAAGTCAGTTATGCTGGATAATGGTGTCTCAGATAAGTCAGATGTCGTAGATGGTGCGCACAATTCTTCTTTGGATACAAATGTATATAGTGGTACTTGCCAAAAGTCCGGGGATCTAGACGAGGGTCCTCAGCAACCTATCTTGAAGTGCTACAACCCAAAAAAATTCGGCATTGAATCTTTTTCTAGAGATTTCAATCCAGCCTGATACAAACGTTGTCCATGGCTGAGCTACAACTGTGAAACAAATACAGCGTGCTGTTACCCATGCCGGAAATACTTAAATGCCCACGATTTCACGTTTGACAATTGGAAGAAGATAGAGCGTCTCACTAAACACCACAAAAGTGAGAACCATCAAACGGCCATGGCGAAATGGATTGATAGCAGAGCAAATAAAAAGAAAAATAATTCAATGCTGAGCAAACTCCAGGAATCACACAAACCGAATATGTGGAAGAAAATCGCGACTACTTGAAAGTTATCATAGAATGTCTCGTGTTCACGGCCCAACAGAACATTGCCCAACGGGGCCACGATGAACAACGTGATAGTTTGAGTAGGCTGGCAGTGATGTAAATAGGGGTAATTTTCTGGAACTAATTCACACCTGCGGTGCAAGGACATAGCTTGGCTGAAGGATAAACTTGAAAGCCAGCTTCAGAAGCATGCACAGTGGACATCTCCCGTGATACAAAACAAACTGCTACAAATTATCGCCGACCTCATTCGCGAGCGTATCACAAACGATGTGCGAATCAACGGATGGTATGGTATCATCTTGGACGAAACATCAGACATTAGCAGAACAGAACAGGTTTCACTTTGCCTTAGTTTCGCGCTGAACGAAGAAAGAAGCGTTCTACTCCACAAAATCAACCGAAGGCGAAGTACTGTATGAACCGGTGAAGTCTGCTATCACGGAACTCAATCTTGAACTCAAGAACATTGTTGGTAAAGCATCCGATGGGGCGGCTAATATGAACGGTGTACACAAGGGACTCTCAACAAGAATGGAAGAGTGCTCCCCGCTCGGTATCTACGTCCACTGTTACGGAAATGTGCTCAACCTCACCCTTCAGGATACTAGGACACAGATTGAACCATTGCGAAACGCTCTGGGAACTATCCAAGCTCTGTACAACTTTTTAGAAGCGAGTCCCAATCGACACGCCTTGTTTAGTGACACAGAAGTACAAGGTGAGGATCTAAAACTGACGCTGAAGTCATTAAGTACCACGCGATGGTAATGCCGGCGGGAAGCCGCAAAGGCCGTACACGGGCAAATGGAACGGGTTGTAAAGGCCCTGCCCACACTGTCTTCAGACATAGATCCTAAAAGCTACTCTGAGAGAAGAGCCTTATTAAACGCCATTTGCGACTTGGGTTTTGTCTTTGGACTATGTGTACTGAAAGTAATCCTGAGCAACACTAATAGTCTGAGCCGATATCTTCAGGGGAAGACGGTCGACGTCATCTCCGCTCGTAGAAATGCCGACTTGACCATTCAGACCCTACGCCCGAGTGTCGGAGTGAAGAAAGTTTCAAAAGCCGTATGGCAGTTAGCATCAGCAATGGGTCTGAAGATGAAGAATTGGCTGACCAATTCTCAGTTTGAATGACGAGAAACCAGGGCACCCAGACAAACACCGTCCCGCCGCCTTCAAGCCCTTGTAGGTGAACACGCGCAAAGACAAACGCAGACACCGGAATCGCACCATCGTATAAATACTTACGATGCGTCCATCGACAAGGTGCTGTCCGAGCTTGAGCTCTGTCAGAGTGAAACACCAGATAAAGAAAGCTTCTCCCGAGTTGCTAAATTTTACAAAATCGACGGGGAGATTCTGGAAGCCGAGCAGACAATGTACGCGAGTTTTCGTCGTGTACGTGGATTAGGTTACATGACTGTTTCAGAAATGTTGCAGACAATGCACGAGAATGATCTATTTGATATGTTCCCAGAGTTTTCTAGTGTGGTACATATCCTTGCAGTGATACCTGCTACATCATGTTCTGCAGAACGATCATTCAGTGGGTTGCGCGCGCAGATTGAAAACTTACCTCCGCAGCACCATGGGGCAACAACGTGTTAGTAACATCGCACTTATTAACACTGAAAGGGAACATGCCAACTCTGTAGCCGAGAAAGACATGGATCGTATCATTGATATATTCAGCCGTCGAAATGGCAGAGAAAGCTATTTCTTTTAACGTGTTTTATATGTACGCCTAAAAAAGTATGCTAGAGTATCATATGACGACTGTTTCGTAAAAATTTGGGCAACTTGCGAGAATTTTTTGGGCAAATGGTTCACCGGCCCCCCCCCCCCCGGCAAAAAAATTGCCCGTACGCCTATGTTCGTGTTCCTTTCTTTAATTTTTCTTTTGAATGAGCAAGCGTTCAGTTGTATTCATTTACGTATGAAGATGACGGAGGAGTGTTTTAGCAGGGAGAAGGGGGCACTGTTGGTTTTACTTTACTGCATGAAATATTGGCTATGCATCCAAGGTACTACTCATTATTTCTGGCGGGGGCAGGAGGTAGGGAAATCTATCACAAAGCGAAACGAAAATTTTAGATCCCCTTCCAGGGAAAAACGAAGGAAATCTATGACTTCATCGCATGTTATGTAAAAAAAAAACCCCCACGAAACCTACATGCCACAAAAAATACATGTTACATTTTTTATGAACATCTATTTGCCAATCACTTACAAAATCAGTTGGAACTGCTGAATCATTAGCCTGCCCAACCCCCTAATATCAACAACGAATGGCCCCTATTATCGATTCCTTCACTTTTTTTTAATTCTTTCAACGTATGATTGAACATGATTTTCATACTGTGCAAGATGAAACCAAACCATTGAACATGATTGACCACATGTTCCTCCTTGGCACTCTCCCTACGGAAAAATAAAATACTTCTTGGGATATGACCAAAAGTCAACATCAACATCTTGAGCGATTCACTGGCTAGAAATTATGTTGCCCACACACCTGCCATTTGTGAAAGTTTTATTAGCCTCTGTGAAGCTGCTGTTTTTAATGTTTGCTTGGTTGTAAGCAATGGTTAGACAAGATCTTGATGTGTCCCTATGAAGCATTTTTTAGCGGAGTGTCAAAACTAATTTGGCATTGCATTCATTTTGTTTAGCTTTACAATGTGTAGTGATTATGACGAAAATACCCTCTCCTCTTAACTAATCAGTCTTCAAATTGAAGTAAAGCCAATATGGAGTAGAGGCCGAAAGTTTCTAAAGAAACTGTGGTGCTGCGTCGGTTGGGGGTAACAAGATAATTGGTTATATCAACTAAGTTGAAATTGTAAATTGGCCACCGTAACGAATAAAAAAGCTGACGTTTCGAGCGTTAGCCCTTCGTCAGAGCGAATGGAGGAATTGTGGGTTGTATGTGGTTTTATATGCAGAAAGAGGAGTTACGCCATTGGTGGGAACATGGCAACGAGAAAAACACGAATAAATTAGTGGAATGAAAAGCGTTCGTTGATACCTGTGGGATTAAGAGTACCGATTTGAAAGATTAACTTTTGTTCAAGAGTTTTGCGGCTTTCCGTGTTGCCTAAATGTAAGGAAATACCGCAGATTGCAATATGTTGTTTAGAATGATTAATTAACCTAACCTTAATTAGGTAAATGCACCAGAATGCATCTGGCTTTGCCTATGCAAAAAGATATCCTGGGGAGATCCCCTACATCTACCTGTTTCTAATTTTTTTGTAGAATTGATTGTCTTATTAAGATATACTAGGTATTAAACTTACACGAAAGATAACATCAGGGTGGGCCTTCCTTACAGCCAGGTAATAATTATCCTCTCCAGAACAGTGCCTAAAGACTTGATGACCTCTGTCTTTGTCTTTCTCTATGAGGAACACTGTAGATGAAGCAGACGAGTTCGGAAAAGCTTCCTGAAATAAATCTAGGTGATCTCTCAACGCGAGGCTTGTAAAATACGCGAAAAGCAAGAGGCCTTAAATTAGAAAAAAATGCGGAAATCGAGTGTTAATATTTTTTAAATATCTAGCCAACAAGCGGCAAGAACAATCCACAAAATTCCAAAAGAGATCGTTTAAGCGTTTATCTAGCAAGAGAATGTTCAATAAAATAGATGTAACACCAAATTCTCAACTGTATAGCAGCTAGAAAGGAGAATTCATGATTTGACAGTAACCTACGCTTTACTGCGTGGTCGACGACCTCCACTCAACATGATAAACATAAATCTTGAATAATTCATCTCTAATAAGTTAGGGTAAAAGTCCTTTTTTAAGTACATTTAGGAGGCGACTGGAAACTAGTCGGTCTCTGTTTCCTTACATGTTTATCATTCTGATTGGTTCCTGTGCAGTCTACAGTCATTGTTTTTGGACTTCTCCCATGTTCTCTTTGAATCTTCAAGAGGTTACCGTCCGTTTCTCCGGGTTTGAGTCGTAGGTCTTTACGTAAAAATGATTGTATACAGCAAGGTAGACTTTCTCTCCCCTAAGGGGTACAAAAAATTAACTTTTAATTTTCTTTTAATAAACCTCTTCTATTCAGTTTCGTTTTATTCTTGAATTTATAACTTTTAACATTCCCACAACTCACAATGTGGGTCGTCATGCCTGTGCGACTTACTTATGAAAGACGCCCATAGCAATGAAATCTCTGCGCTCATATTAACGACGTCCTTATATTAAAGCTACATTTGCACTCGCGAGCTTTCCTCGGAAAGTGCTTATTGTTAGAGAAACTGTCTGGGGTGGAAATTCCCTTGGTACAAGAGTCATCTACGAGTCCTGATTCGGCAGAATTTGCCAGCGAAATACTTTTTCCTCTAATTCCTCGAGACATTGATTAGCGGAGACTCGATTTAAGAAGGAAAGCTTGCCAATGGAAAGAAAACTGGTTAAACAGGTTAAAACTTGAAACTATTCGTTTCAGGTATGGGCCACAAGCCAAGGGTTCATCTCGAAACCCTTGACATACATTCCGAGTTCATGTTGACCCACTTTAAAACGTGACATTAATCGATCTTGATCAGGTACAGGACCTAAACTAGGGTATCTCTGAGATAGTAATACTCCGGTACATTCTGTTGATAGTGACATAGATTCACCTACCGGCGTGTTCCAAGACTTACATAAACCTTTATTTCTTTTAGTTGTGTCAAATCGTGGGGTGTTTCCAAAACTAAAGAATTAAGAGCACTCTCACCTCAAATGATATTCTGTCTGAGCGCTGGATTGCGGGTTAAGTTAGTTTATTGACTACATACCAAAATGAATTGCATCTTTGAGGGGGGGGGGTCATAACAAAAGGAGGATATCTAGATGGAGGTATTGAGAAACGTACCTCTAAAGTTATTTTCTGCGAGAGAAAGAGAGAAATTATATTTAAAAACAAAGAAAATAGTGCGCAAACCCAAAGAACATACAGAGGGGGAAAAGATATCCTTAAAACTTACCCTTATTATTACATCGCACATGGAAAGTCCTTATGAGATATCCTAATAAGAGCTTAACTTTAAAGGCAGAAGATTGAAAAGCGCTACCAAATGGCAGGAGTCGCACAGGCCTATCAAACACCTCTAAACGGTTGACTGCCTTCTCTTTTCCCGGCTTACCAGCGTGTCACTTCGCATAACTTAGAGTTATTCATTGATAAAGTGACTCCTTTCATCGTCTTGTTCAACTGTCCCTGTCGACCAAAGATAGTAGATTAACCACACAATACTCGCGATTAGATGATTTGTCTCTACTTAGGAAAGTAGATTTATAACACGATTGAGTACACATAAGAAATGTCCTTACAGTGATAACGCTAAGTAACCCAATACACTAAACATAACAATACGACTTCTCGCGGCCATAACCAGTCTCAAACACTATCACTTAAAATGCATAAAACGCATGTACCGTCGGAGAGCGTTTGAAAGCGTTTGGTCGGAGCTGTTTCAGAAGGATCAAAGAGGCCATCTAAATCTTTGTAAGGTTTCAAAGTACGAAGTATGTCCAAAACTGGGCGGATGCCTCAATGTCTTCCTGTTTGGATTCTTCATTATTACACCCTTATACAGTTCGTTATCTTTGATCTTGATGTTGTCTCCAGTGATTCCCAAGGGAGAGAGGATGTGACGCACGCTTCCTTTTTGTTGGTTTCCGCTTCTTCGCCTATATTGAATTCAACCAGTTCCCGACAAGGATAGTGTAAGTGGATTGGACTGGACTAACCTAGAGGCAAACTTGTGGAAACTTGAATGGTACTCAATCAAAAGTTGTATTATGAAACGAATTATTACTTTAGACTTAAAATTCAGTTTTCTCGGAAGTATCGTTTCGGGAGGAGTCTTTATCACGCATTCTACTCACCCCGACCCTCTCGTCCTTGCCCAAGTACCTAGGGGAGGAGGCGGGGCTAAAAATTTCTGTGGAAACTTTTTATTTATAGGTCGCGCCGTTAGACACAGAACACTGTTTGTGGTGGAATTTTAAGCCGGACTGTAGAAAGATGCTGCGAGCTACTCAACCGTTCTACAAGACAGCATTTATGTTGATAGTCCTCTTTGACGGTAAGAATTATGATCAGTTCAAACGAACTTCGACGAAGATTGCGTGCGAAAACAGCTGGATCATTTTTAAAACTGAACCACTCATTTGCATTCGCTGTAAACATACTGATGAGCGAAATGTGTAAAATTACAGTTCACCCTCAATTTTGTTTAGAAAAGCGCTGGAAACTAACATCCCCATTTAGTTTCCCCTTTGCCATGGAGCGAAGATTCAACAATTCCTTATGTTGAAGTTTCGGATAATTTTCCGAAAATTTCCTGTACCTCTACCACAGCAGCGCACATGTGTCGATGGTTCACCATGGCCAGTCTAGAAGCTGTATGCCTATTCATTTCTGTTATTGCTTCATCAAGATTGTCTCAGTTTTTTTTTTCTGTGGCACGGTTGCCCTTCATAGAGTTAATTGCTACATAGAGTTAATATTAGTCCCGTAGCAAGACCGGAAGAGGCAACTGGACTCCTAGTCCATAATTTGTATCGAGATCCATTAATCTGAACCGCTTGAAAATCACCAGACTTTCCTAGAACTTGGTATGTGCTGCTAGCCTCCCAGAACCCCAACCTCATCATATAGTCAATTTAGGTAATTTGTGGCTAATTGTAGTCTTTATTAGTCAGGGCAGATGTTTTGGTGAACTTTGTTCTGATCTAAGTGGTTCTGGTCTGTGGTGCAACTGTTTAATGTTTTTGGGATTTTAAGAATGAAATGTATCACTAGCAGATTTTATGTATTAAAAAACAGCACTTAATTCAGGTACAAATTTTTAACAGCTAATCTTCCCATTTTTAAAAGTCTACCAGGAATCTATTATTAGGTATATAATGACTCCTGTTGCTACTTTTAGAATTTTCATACCCCCAAAATCCTGAAAATGTGCAACCCCGGCTACTTTAGCAACTCTATTAAAAATGCAGCCCTATTTTAGTGGATCTAGGTGTGAAAATGTGACTCCACCTAGTGGCACACATTTCCTTGCCAATTATTAGGGAGTGTCCCCCTCCTACACCCCACTACAGCCATGGAACTAAAGAGTTGCAGTCTCAAACTTTTAAAAAGCATTAGGCTTAGCACTTGAACAATGCTCAACCTTCTTGCAGTTTCTTCATCATTCTGGGATGGAGTCCTGGGGCAGATCCAGGATTTAGTCAAGGGGGGTTCGGAGGGGGGTTTGGAGAATTGTTCCCCTTCTGAGGGGTCCAAGAACCACCCCTGGATCCGCCCCAGGAGTCATGCAAAAAAAAAAAAAAATGCTGTGCCACTGAGTGCCAAAGGATGATTTCTACACAGTCCAACTGACTCCCTCAACATAGTGTGACGTTGTCCAAGTTGTTCATCAAGGGAAGGACTGCCTTATCAACGTTTTACTCTTCTTTCAATACTAATTTTTCCTTTACAATTTTTACAGGGTTAACAATAGTTGAACCACGAGTCCAAATAATAAGTCCTGTAAAGAACCAAATCATCAAGTTCAACCAATCCGTCTTTTTCAACTGTACTGTCAGTCTGGGAAAGAACATCACTGGAACACTTGAGTGGAGAAGAGATGGTGTTTTAATTCCAACCACTAAGAAATCTCAATATTGGGCAAGTTTTGAACTTGGTAAGTATGTGAGTATCATAGTGAGTAAGGAAGGGAGGGCTCAACCCTTGACCCCAGGAGTGACTAGCATCTCATTTCTCCTTACATTATCAACCCTGAATCAAACATTACAGTCATGAGAATAAAGGAAATGATCAACAATGAAACAAGCTCTTGCATATTACACAAGCTCTCCTTTTCAGCACCTTAGGAAATGTATAGAGAGCAGTGTGTATAAAATGTATACTAATGTTGGGGTGTAAAGGATTAATAGGGGGGAAACACCCAGCTAATAGTAGTTGAAAATCTGGGACAAACTCTTAACCCTTCAATATGCTCTCAGAAGTGATTAACATGTACCTTTTCCCTCCAATACCCATACATTATCCAGCAGACAGGTGACAAGAATACTTAAACTCATTAGGTAGAGGGTCTAATGTTGATCTAACACCAAATTCTTGTTACTAGTTTACAAGGAAATGTGTTGCAGCTAGAGTGGAGAATTGACAATGAGATCTAAGTAGTTCAAGAGTTGACCATTCATATATGAATGGAATATTCAAATGAAACTAAAAGCCAAGTTTAGCTACATCTCCAATGAAACTTTGGGTCAATGGGTCACTTACTAAGGATGTGAAATTTTTCATGATTAGCTGATAAAAAAGTAAGATAAAATAGGTATAATGGTGTGCTAACTCATAAAAAAATTGAAATAAAATAGATGGCTATTAAAAAAAAATGTATCAATAAAACTAACATTTCTCTCGTCTTCTGAGTATTAATATTGATTTTAATGTTGATTGTCTTGATAGGAGCTCTCCAAAAAGATGAGGAAGGAATTTATGAGTGCACTTACTCTAATGGCGAGAGTGACCATGTGCGAGTGTGCCTTGCAGGTAACAAAATTAACTGATGCTCAACGAGTTAATTAATTGACAACTTAAGATTAGCATGGATATTCTCCATACTGTTCACTATACATTTCCTAAGGTACTGATAAGGAGAATGCTTGTGAGCCCCCAATACAGTTGCACCTTTATTAAATGGCACTGTACTGAGCAGTTGCCCTGTATTAAGTAATCAGTTATCAAGGTCTCCAATTTGTTTCCCCTTAATCACTGAAATTTTTACCTCTATTAAGTGATCACCTCAATTTACCAGTCACTATCACCCTTTACTAAGTCCCAACAGCCTCTTTTTATTGTCCTCCATCTGCTTTAAAACTAAGAACGATCTTTCAAGTAATTTATAATCCCTGTTTCTCTCTATATATCAAAGTAGTATTTTTGAGTGGAATTCTGTACATTTAGAAGTCAAATGTGGCATAAAGTGGGGCTGTTCATCGTTTTTATAATACTCCTAACCTATGGAATATGTATTAAGCAGTCATCAGGGTGGGACTGGGTGTTGGGCAAGCAGGTAATAACTCCATCCTCCAAAGTAATACCTTAAGGCGGTTCATGGGGGACAAGAAGACTGTAGCACTTCCAATGCAATTTATTGTATTTTTGTATTTTGTTTTTGTTTTGTTATTATAACTTACAGAAAAGCCACAGGGATGGCCTATTAAATTCACCAGTCCAATAAGTACCCTTGTTGACGAATTCCCCACACTGAGCTGTTTTGCTATGGGATGTCCCACACCAAACATCACTTGGTTTAAAAATTATTTACATCAAATAACTGCACCAGGCAAAGACCATAAATATTCCATTGACACTGAAATACCACAGCCTGGAAATCAAACATCGGACTTGAGGATAATAGGAGTTCAGTTAGATGATGCAGGGGACTATGTTTGCATAGCTGTTAATGCTCTTGGAAGTGACAGCAGCACAATAACACTTAATGTTAAAGGTAATAAATGAATTTATTATATCTCAGGCAGTGCTCATGGGAAAAATGAAATGAATCCTGTGTTCTGATTGGCTAATTGAGCAGACAAGATAGGCCCATCTTGCCCACTTGGAATTGCCCTCTTTGATAGGGTGCAAGAAAAAAATTGAGTTAGTACTAAGTGCATAATTCTTGGAAAATGTCAGTGTCGGAAATGTAAAGGAGGTAGAATTGAAGACAGTCAAAACTAAGGAAACATAAACTACTCTCAGTAGTTTCTTGTGCTACAAACACAGTTGGCTTTCTTTCCCAGCTCTCGAAGTAAACTCGTCATTCTTGTTTCTTAGTAAAGCAAATCTTTTTGCCATATAATAAATTCTTTAGTGACCAAGGTTATTTGGTCAAGAAGCTTGGATTTACTCTTGTTCCTTTTTTTCACATTTTATGAACCTCCGCCTCATCTTGGTCCATAGAAATGCGAAGGAGAACTGGCCCAATATCCAGGCATCTTGACCTCTTTTGGTCAATGGCGCATATATATTGACTATGATGCGGTGACATGTACTGCTAACTATGAATTGCAAGGTTTTAAATGGTCACTGTACTTTTTAGTCAATAAAATGTATTTTGATGTGTTCTACATCTATGCCAGTTGCAAAATAATTTGGAAAAAATGTTTGAAGAATAAGTGATGAACAAAGCAAAAAATGTAGGTAGAAACAAGCTTTACTAAAGTATATTTCCACGAAAACCTCATTTGATTTTGCAGGTAAAGATAATCCTCTTCCTACAATAGAAGCAGAGAAACCCAAATACACTGCTGAAGTTGGGACCAAAGTAACCCTTGTTTGTGTCGGTGAACAGGTCAAAGATGATGTTTTCACCTTTGTATATTGGACATTCAAAGGAAATATGCTCTCAAATTCCAGTGAACACTACATAGTAAATGACTTTTACACCCTTAAGGCAGGAGGTACACCTAAAGTACAAACACAACTCACCTTTTTAAAATTGAATTATGAGGATAGTGGAAATTACTCTTGCAAGGTGGACAGTGCACGTGGTATTGATAGTGATATAGTAATGCTTGAGGTGATTCCAAAAGGTATGACACCATTTTCTTATATAATGAAATCAATAGTATAATCTGATTGACAAAAGATTATTGATTGCCAAAAGATTATTGATTGCCAAAAGACTATTGATTGATATTTGACCATGACTTCTGATTGATCGTTTAGTTTTTCCATTGTTATTGGCTAAAGTGGCATTTGACGTTCAAACCCTCCCCCAAAATTACATTACTTAAATTTGTACCACATGTGAGAGAACCTAAGCTTACAAGCCTTTATAGATTTTTATTTGGTTTCCTTGCCTTCAATCGGTTTTTTTTTCTTTGTAATCATATTTTGTATGTAATGGCAAATGAAATAAATTAACTTTGTACTGATCAACTGTATGCTGAAAATTAAAGACGGAGGATAGGAATTTGGAACGTCACCACCCAAGCTCACCCCCGTTTTTCCTCTTCCCTTCTCTCCTTTTCTTCCCCTTTCCCCTTCCCCCCTTCCTTTCCTTAAGGGCTTCGTCTACTGCTTAATGAATTCAAAAATTTTGAAATTTTGCTTACATCATAATATTTTAGTGACACTCATTTTGATTTCATTGGGTTTCGAAAGCTATATGTGGAATGACTTAGCTTTATTTATTTATTTATTTATTTTGTAACATTTGAAATAAATCCAGTCGTTAATAATCACTCGTTACTTTTTCGTCATCAGATGATAAGATGGTATTGTGGTTGATAATTGTCATTTCTTTTGTGGTGCTTTTGGCCTTGACTCTTGTAGTTTTAATCTTTTTTTTGTGGCGGAGGAGAAGACGCAAGCAGGAAATGAAAGCTGCTGATGGAAAATGCGAGTAAGTGATAAAAACAATGATAAAACAGTAATAAAAACAATGTTTATAATACGCATAGCAGAAGGATACATTATACTGCGAGTCTTCAGTGGCAGACTACAATATTTGTTCCCTCTACTTATGCAATCCCTTAGGGGAGTAGAAGAATTATCCTGGCCCTTGATGAACTCAGGCAAGTAGGGCATGTGGAAAAAGGCTCAGTACAAGTTGCGTGGACACATTTTTATGGCAAATCCTACTGTCTGGTACAGTGCATCATAATGTGTAAGAGAGGCACTGTTAACAATCGACATCTGTGAAGAGAGGCACGATTCATGGTGGTCTTTCGTCGGCTTGGAAACAAATGTCAAGGGTGCAATTATTTAAAATGCCTTAATTCTACCTGTCTATCTTCTGTTTCTCTTTCGATCAGTCGGAAACAAGATCCTTATGGCTTGCGTACCCTCCATCAGGTCAAGGTCTCATTTATTTTTAGTTTTCTCTTGGTTGTAAGCGAAGTTTAAATTGGGAGATGACAAAACGCGGAGCCCTACTCCATGGATTACCCTATGGAGTACCTAAATGGAGTACCCTAAAAGTCATGTATTCGTAAAATAAAATACTTTACCAACATGGTGAATCGTTGAGAGGTACGTATCGTAATATATTTTGAGCTTGCTAGCTCTCCGATTGTCACAGTCCGATAAAGTCCACGAATTGACTGCCATCTTGAATTTAACATTTAAAGCTGACGACTTCAAACGGAAGGCTTTAATATAATCCATATACGTTTTATTTAATGGGCCAATTACCATTTGTATTTATGATCTTATGGAGGCTAAAAAAGTAGTCAAAAGTGCAGACATCCTTCATTCGGTACCGGGTTTTTACGTTTTTGAAATACCTGTTTATGTATGGCGTCCGTAAGAGATGTGGCGTTCAATCTATCAAGGCCTCATGGGTTTCTTAATTGTGCGAAGTGATGAGGATACAAGCTTACATTTATAGGTGAAGACTTCAAAGGAATAATCCACGTGTTTAAGTTGCGCTTCTCTTCACCCATCTATTTGTAACCTTGAATATTTTACCTCGTGCAGAACTCAAAACAGTTGGTTTTGTTCATCGTTTTTGTTCATGGAGTTTTTTATCTTCCCGTCAAAGGACTCATTACACAGCGGTAAAACCAAAACTGGAGGAACCAATGCGACTCAGAGCCCCTGCCCCCAAAAATACCGGACTGTATCGAACTGTGAAAATCGGAAAGTTGGCAAGCTCAAAATATCTTAAGATATGTACATCTCTACGATTTACCATGCTTATAAAGTATTTTAATTGACCAATACATGATTTTTAGGGGTACTCTATTTAGGTACTCCATAGGGTACTCCATGGATTAGGGCTCCGCGTTTTGTCATGTCCCGTTTAAATTTCATATCCAGCACAAAAAGGTGAAAATCAGCCTAAGGTAAAGAGGCTTTCTGAAGCCTCATCACTATGGAACAGTGTGGGATGGCTTCTTAGAGAGGCTGGTCATTCAGCACATGTGGTCACTTCATGAGTTTCCCTCACTTCTCAACAACTCCTTTGAATACTTTCCCGTGGCCTTAATTGCTGTTAGATGGTGATGGTAACCGTTCAAGTCGCCCAAGAGTCATCTCGCCCGAAACCTGAGTCATGTTGCCCGAAATTTTCATGTCGCCTGAAGAAACAATTACCTGGAAATCATACTTACAGTCTGTACATAGGCAATAAAGTTGAGAAATCTTCACCGTTGTTCGTTTCTAACAGCAAAGGGAAGCGTTGTTCATTTCTAACGACAAAATGTTGCGTTATTCCCGTCTTACTCGTTTTGTACCGTACTCACGGACGTTTCGCACGCTTCAAAAACTTTATCTTGGCTTCTAACGATACCATAGAGACTTCGACTACACGGTAATCCATCTTAGTACCAGAATTAAAATACATTTGAGTAACATTCTATAAGTGTTGTTCGTTTAGTATGTACTGGTTTCCTACTCAAGTATAATTGAATTGATTTGAAGGTGTTAGTTTGATTTGTATTTTCTACTCCTCACCGAACATTAGCATAGCAAGTCAAAATAAGAAAAAGTTGATTAGCTTTCAACCTGTTTCTCTCTCTCCTCCTGTCTATTCTCTGTTTCTCTTTCAATCAGTTGGAAACGAAAAAGTCTTAAAACAACAGCAACAACAACAGATGTTTTACCGATAATTCTTTTAATAGAAATACTCGGTACCTATAGAGTAGACGACATATTCTGGTTACAGCCGTACCAGTTACAACTTTTATTATCCAACTACACCTAGACGAGTACAAATAACGCCATAGACGAGCACAAATATTACGCGGTATTTGTACTCGTCTATTGAAGTACCGGTTAAACAGGTTTTCTCGCATCGCGCAGGCGAAGAAAGTTTATACTCTGCGATACTACACAACAAAACGTCTAATAAGATATATATATTACCTAGAACATTTTACGTAACATTTCCTTACTTAAAGTCATGTTATTCAAGCAACACATTAATGACAAATACTTAGTAATTCACTAAGGGAGTTTCCTTATCTGTAAAGCTACATGAAATATCTTCAATATATAGATTTAAATCTTATCCACATTTCAATGTATCACAGACCAATAAAAAATATTAATCTGAAAAGGAGTAAGTTTACGCTGTGCAAGAAATAAATCTAAACTCTTCTAAAAAAGAATGGAACAAAACAGTCCTAGGATAGAAAAACAACAACAATATTTTAAAATTCTCCTACTCTATTCCTGTACATGTATTTTTACATTGAACTTATTTACACCTAACAGGCCTCCACTTGAGTCCGACGTGTGACTGAACAGTCAATACTTGTGCTATCAAAGTTACAACTGTATACTGTACGTTCTCTTTCAATTTTCACTGTTTCTACAAAGTGTAGAAGGAACCATGTTTGTCTGTCAGTTGGCTGGTCATCTTTCATTGAGGAAGGGTTGACTTCCTTCATAAATGCCTTGCCATCTTCATCACTGGCAAGGAACTTTCCAGTCTTTTTGGACTTAATAGACATATAATCACTTTGATTGTTGACATGTTGAACTTCAAACATGTATTTCGTCTCATCGGGCTGATGGGCAACCAACTGCAAATAAAAATATAGAGTTGAATTAACAACTTAAACTAAACAGTTGTAACTTTACTGCTTGTAAGACGAGAATGAAATGATTGGTCAGGGTATGGTGGATGCTTTACTGCAGAACGATTCAGGGTTATTCCACAAATTATTATTTCCCATACAGAAGTACTACTGAGTAATGTGCACTTGGGAAGGAATTATAGTAGTTACTTTTCGTCCACTATTTTTGTTAACCTTCTACTTGAGTGACTTGTTTCTGGGAATTTGCACTTGGAAGACAACAGAGATAATAAAGTCATAACCACGGTACGTCACAACTCACCTGTAAAAAGACCCTGTTCCCTTCTGCACACAGGTAGTAATGGCTGCCATCCAAGTCATACCTAATGGTATGTCCTCCATGATGATAAGATTTTTCTATGTAAAATTCTAGAAACATGAATTTAAAAAATCAAATTTATTATTTAAGGAAAGTCAACTATTGGATGTGAAAATTGCTTAATGCAGTCCGCTAAACTGATCTGATCATTCCAGTTTACTGCTGAATGATATTCTGTAGCTGGCTTTAAAACCCAGGAAAGCTAAGCGCTTAAAGATAATTGTCCTTTTCTCCATTTAACAAAAACAGAAAAACATTTCTCGAATTTACGTACGCTATAATTGCTAAACTAAACAGGTTTTGCATTACTGTATAGGATAAGTTTACCAGGAACATCGATAGTATGGTTAGATTAATAGCTATTAATGAGGCCTTGTGAACATTCATGGATACTTGAGCGTCATTTATAGAACGTTAAGAATAAATGAAAAAATCCGCAAGTGTCTATGCTTAGCATGTGTCACGATAGAGCTAATCTAGATACTCATTTAAATCTACTTGCACATGGACACTGAGTCAGTGACATTTCTGCGGAAATCTCTCCTTCTTATGCTCGATTATTTTAGACTATACTTCATATTACGTACACAAAAGCTTCATAATAGCTTTTTGTTAGGGTCACGCCCTATCAAATACTTATATTTACCTGCTGTATTGCTCCGATGGCTCCCGGTAAACTTAACAAGGATTTGAGGACCAGGCTCGCTTCCCGGAAAATCTGCGAAGAGTAGGTTTCCACTTTTGTCAAGTCTGCGCTCGGGGATGTCCATTCGATAGCACGTGCTAATTTTCATTAACTATCAGATAAAATTGGAAAAAAAAAAGAGTCATGTAATAGGATTTAAATCCAGAATCCACGCAACAGGAAATGAACTGCGCAGGCTTAATTCTGTAATTGAAAAATTTGAGTATTCTTTTTTTTAAAAAAAAAAATAACGTCGAATTTTGTGGTTGAGGCTGAACGTTTTTATTTTTATTTTTGCGATTTGAGCCTAAAAACGTTCTCGACATGTTCTTTTAGTATAATTTCAGAGCTGAGCTAAGAATTTTCAGCAATCTAATTAGTCGAGCGGTTCCTTATATGACGCTACATAATCCGCTCCACGTGGTTTATATAAAATGTTAAAGTAAAATGTTCATAAATGTTACCAATATGTTATGATTTTAGAAATTTCTCTTTCGTTCAGCTCTGAAATTATACTAAAACAATTATTCGCCTCAGGTTCGGTGAATATTGTCGAATAATCCCCTCGACTTAGTCTCGGGGATTATTCGACGATATTCATCTCGCCTTCGGCGAATAATTGTTAAATACATATGATGCACGATCCTCGCAGTAGATAGCGCTATTTAAGCAATAGCGAAAATCAGACCTGAAAAAAATCAGGCCTGTACGGGATTCGAACCACTGACCTCTGCGATACTAGTGCAGCGCTCTACCAATTGAGCTAACAAGCCAACTGGGAGCAGGCCGTTGAGTTGATTCGTAATAAACCCGTGAAAGTGATAAATGAGATACAATGAAATATATGAAGTTCATATAGCGCTATCTACTGCGAGGATCGTGCATCATATGTATCTAATACCGCAGTACAAAATATATGAACTTCATATATTTCATTGTATCTCATTTATCACTTTCACGGGTTTATTACGAATCAACTCAACGGCCTGCTCCCAGTTGGCTTGTTAGCTCAATTGGTAGAGCGCTGCACTAGTATCGCAGAGGTCAGTGGTTCGAATCCCGTACAGGCCTGATTTTTTTCAGGTCTGATTTTCGCTATTGCTTAAATAGCGCTATCTACTGCGAGGATCGTGCATCATATGTATCTAATACCGCAGTACAAAATATATGAACTTCATATATTTCATTGTATCTCATTTATCACTTTCACGGGTACGTTTATTACGAATCAACTCAACGGCCTGCTCCCAGTTGGCTTGTTAGCTCAATTGGTAGAGCGCTGCACTAGTATCGCAGAGGTCAGTGGTTCGAATCCCGTACAGGCCTGATTTTTTTCAGGTCTGATTTTCGCTATTGCTTAAATAGCGCTATCTACTGCGAGGATCGTGCATCATATGTATCTAATACCGCAGTACAAAATATATGAACTTCATATATTTCATTGTATCTGAATTGTTAAATAGTTGTAGCTATAGCATTTCAAAGTGAGTTGTTCTTCAGTGTATCGTGCAATAAGAAGACTGCATTAATGTTTTGAAAGGCCGCCAAGTATTTTAGCTAATTGTCCCGTTAGACCACAGTTTTACATTCTCACACACACAAAAAAAGAAAAATAACGACGGTCTTACATGACTCTCAGCCTGGGTTTTTTCTTAGTATGTTCCTAAAATTTTGGTTAATCTCAGCCTTAATGCTCTCATAAAAAAAGTTCATAGATAATGAAAGAAAGTGTCTATGAATGTTGCAAAGTAAAATTTACAGTAATATAAGTTTACAGTACCTCGACCATATTTGCTTTTTAACGGGTTTTTCTCCAAGCTTGATCTGTAGTCCGTAGTTTCTCCTGATCTTGATCGTTGCTAGTTGCAAATGGTATGGAAACCTTTGAATTCGACGATCTATTTATACGGAAAGTTGCGGAAGACAGATATGTTAATTGACACCAGGGAGGTCCCCAAAGTCACGCGGTTCTTTCAGAAAATGAAAGTGTCAAATACCTCAGTCATTCGCTTGGATTTTGAGATAAGCTGAGCTTTTATCGAGTAAGGCTAGTTTCTATGGCTTACAATTGAACATGCAGTTGGAAATGCTCGCGATTCTATTTGGAGTAGAAGAGTTTTTTTAAAATAATCATGAAGAAAATCAGGAATCTAAAAAAGTTTCTAAAGTGGACTCTAAAATATACCCTAAATTGGTCAGGAAACCTATCTTTAAGAAATTGAAAAAGTGGAGTTTCCTTTTTTCAGTGATGTTAGAAATTAGCCGTTAATTGATTCTTGTTTAAGAGATAATGTATTTTGGGATCGTCACGCAACTGGCTGCATGACATCCACCTGAGGTCGCACTAAAAATGGGAATATTGTACAGGTCTAAAACGGCAACATTATTCGATTTTATGCGCGCTGAACAAAATAATGGAGGTAGATTTTTATCGTTTAGCGGTAATTGGAATCTATTTATGGAAGATTTCTAACACCTGAAAGGTGTAAGTGTGAATTCTGTTTGAAAATGAAAATATTTCACTAAATTTATTCTCCGATATGATATCCTCATTTTGCGTCAGATTCTCATAGCTGACGTAGAAGCGAAATGAACAGCAGTGAATGGGAATAGTGTATTCCCTTTTGCTCTCTTTTCTCTGTATATCCTTTTACTCGAAGAACTGAAACTAATGATCACTTGGGTTTTGAAGGTCGAATGTCTTTTCCAGAATGGCGATTAGTTTTTTTTTCGGTTCAAATTATAAATACTAATATCCTCTACGTACACTTCGCCCCGATCGAAAGGACCAACTGAGATATAAAATAAAAACACGTAAAATGATTATGTAATTCGCTCTGCAAAAATTAATTGGAAACTCTAGTTTGAAGATTTCCCCCTGGTATTTCAGTGCACAAAAATTACATACATGTACATACATGTACCAACATTTTTGTTGTTAGTTATTCCACTGTGCGCCAGACAGTCTAGGTGACTCTTTTATGCTGTCGTATACTTAACGAGCAAGTGATCCGTGTATAGTTTTACTACAAAAAACATACCGCTCGGCTAAAACTAAACTGCTTTCAGCCGTTGGTGCCGGGCAAGCCAGGGCGCGGAAAGATTTCCGTATAAACCCATACCAATAAAAAAACATCCGTAGTCCCAAAGGAAATTTGTTGCTTTGCCTCTGCTTTCCTTTATCCGAGAATTGAATGCATAATAAAGTATGGGGTTATACAGAAATCTCACCGTCTTCTGCTTCTTTTTCAATCAGTCGGAAACAAAAACCTTGTAGTTCGTGTACCCACTATCTAAGCTTTCTTTTATTTTTAGTTTTTTACATCAGGAAAGTTTAGATTTCATTTCCAACTCAAGGTAACAATACTTTCTGAAGCTTCATCCCTATGGAACATGTAATATATTCGAAAGTATAACATTAAATAGATTACCATTAAACACAGTAACAGTGATGGTTGGTCGCTCTTAGTTAATGCTCGCTCGAGCTCACCACGAGGTTTTCCTTACATGGTAAAAAGGGTACAGGTAGCCCAACATATAACATCACCTCCCCCCTTAGCAAAGAAAATGTCAACAATTCAACAAGTCACTAAAAGTTCTGAAGTTCCTTATAAGTTCAATCGTTCTGGAGGCCTTATTGTCCTTTTTGGTCTGTCAGCTCTTCCTGGTGTAGTAGACACGGTGGGTTGGGATGCAGGTAACTCTCTTGGTTCAGTAGGAGGACATTCACCGGGAGTACTGGTATCCCCAGTTGGAATCATGGTAGGGAGTACTGTTGTCGACACAGGAAAAGATACCTCTACTGTGGGGCTACCCCTAGTGTTGCTGTCGCTATGGGAATCCCCAGTGGACAATAGGTGATCGACATGTGCGTGACACATTCGATCCCCAACCTTTATCTGATAGGCAAGTGGACCTAGGCGAAGGAGAACAGTTTCTCTATTCCAGTTATTCTTCCCACGGAAATTTCTGACTAACACCTGATCCCCAGGTAGGAATTCTCTGGTCTTCTGGCGACCCTGGTCATGCTATTCTTTCTCCATCCTTTGTTTTTCTTTAACATGTTGGGCCAGGTTAGGTTGTAGCAAGGAGAATTTGGTGCGAGGTTGGCGTTTCAAGAACAAGGCAGCAGGCGTCTGATCTGTTACCGTGTGAGGGGTGTTTCGGTAAGAGAAGAGGAAGCTAGCCAGGCGTGTTTGCAAAGATGCCTCCTTCTGGAGCTTGCTGGTCTTGAGGGCCTGTTTTAGGGTTTGCACATACCTCTCAGCTCCACCGTTGGAGGCTGGATGATATGGTGGTATCCGGGTATGAATAATACCATTTGACTGTATGAAGACTTTAAATTCATCAGAGGTAAACTGGGGGCCATTATCGGACACAATCTCTTCAGGGAGACCATATGACGCAAACAGACCACTTAGCAGCTCAATAGTTTTTGCTGCAGTAGTTGACTAGATCACATATACTTCAGGCCATTTTGAATGGGCATCCACAATAAGCAAGTAGTTGATTCCTTCATATTCTGCAAAGTCAATATGTAACCTCTGCCGGACTCTAGTAGGTCATTTCCATGGAATAAGTGGGGCAGGAACAGCTCCCTTCTTTACTTCGCGCTGCAATTACGTACAGTGTCTTCAATGGCAGTGTCCAATTTGGGCCACCACAAGTAACTCCGAGCTAGGGCTTTCATGCGGCAAATGCCGGGGTGATCTTCATGTAGACTGCTTAGCATGGCTGATTTGTACTCATCTGGGATGACAACCCTCATTCTCCATAGTAAACAATCTTGCTCTGCTGACAACTCATTCCGACGATAGAAGAATGGCAACAGTTCTTCGGGTAGGCAGGATTGATCAGACCAGCCATTTCGTACAAACTGCAGAACAGTGGAGAGGACTTTATCCCCCTGAGTGGCACGTGCAATGTCCCTACAGGTAATAGGAAGATCATTAATAGCATAGTTAAAATGATAAAGTTCACTTCCCTGACACGTTGCCACATGATCAACCGGCAGCCCGGAAAGTGCATCAGAATTAGCATGAGCATCAGTGCCTCGGTGCTTGATCTCATACTAATAAGATGACAAGATCAGGGCCCATCTTTGGAGTCTAGCAGCTGCTCACGTTGGGACCGCGGATTTGGGTCCCATAATGGCAAGAAGTGGTTTATGATCAGTCTCAAGTAAAAATTTTCTTCCTTACAGATATTGGTGGAATTTCTTGACCCCGTAGATTATGGCTAAAGCTTCTTTATCAATTTGACCTTAATTGTTTTCGCTGGAGGACAAGGTCCTAGATGCAAAAGCTATGGGTCGTTCTTCTCCGTTTTCCATGGTATGAGAAATAACCGCTCCAATGCTATATGATGAAGCATCACACGCCAAGACCAATGGTAATTTAACATCATAATGGGTCAAGACCTTGGCTGAGAGTAGTTGTTGCTTGGCATCATCAAATGCCTTTTGACAATCAGGACCCCATAACCAACTCACCCCTTCTCGTAGAAGGTTGTTTAGTGGCTGAAGCAAGGTAGATAGATTGGGAAGGAATTTCCCATAATATTGAAGCATGGCAAGGAAGGACCTCAGCTCAGAGATGCAAGTAGGAATAGGAGCTCCCATGATACCTTTGACTTTCTCAGGATTAGGATGTACTCCTTCTTTATCAATTAGGTAACCCAAGAACTCCACTTGATTTGCATAAAGGAGCATTTTTCAGCCTTTAGTTGAACACCGTACTTGGACAAGCGTTGTAACACTGCTTCAAGAACCTTCAAGTGTTCCTCTTGAGTAGGCGCTGTTATCAGGATATCCTCAATGTAACAAACAACTTCGGGAATCCCTTGAAGTATTTGATCCATGGTAGACTGGAAGATAGCGGGTGCACTTGCAACTCCGAACGGTAGGCGATGGTAGTGGAATAATCCTTTGTGGGTGTTGATGATAAGAAATTTCTTCGATTCTGGATGCAGGTTAAACTGTTGATAGGCATGTTTCAAATCTAATTTAGTGAACTGTTCCCCGCCTGCTAGAGCACTTAAAAGATCTTGAGGAGTCGGTAATGGATACTGATCAACATCCATGTCTTCATTGATGGTGACCTTATAGTCCCCGCAAATACGGATGGACCCATCTGGTTTGGGTCCCACCACAATTGGTGCCGCCCACTCACACTGGTCTGTCTTTGAAATTATGCCTTCTTTCTCCAACCGTTCTAGTTCAGCCTCAACAGTCCCCTTTAAAGCATATGGGACGGGCCGTGGCTTAAAAAACTTTGGGGTTGCATCTGATTAACCTTAACTCTTGCTTCGAATTCTTGGATGCTGCCTTGGTCGTTTGAAAACACCGAGTTATACCTGGTAGTTAGCTCCTCTATCGCAGTGGATACCTTGAATAGTTCCACCCAATTGAGGCGAATCACACTGAGCCAGTTTCGGCCTAACACCGGGGGTTGGACAACAATCTCAGCTACAACAAGTGGAAGGGCTGCTTTCTGACCCTTGAACTCTACATTGACGTGCATTTCTCCCAGGGTAGGTAAAACTGCTCCAGAATATGTTTTGAGGTGGGCAGTACAGGGAGACAGACTAAAGTGTTTGTAATGTTGCAAATAAACTGATTTGGGAATAACTGTGACGACAGCCCCAGTATCCACCTCCATGTTCACTTTTTTTCCTTCAATTATTATTTGAACAGTTACAGCATCAGAATATGTTTGTAATGTTGCAAATAAACTGATTTGGGAATAACTGTGACGACAGCCCCAGTATCCACCTCCATGTTCACTTCTTTTCCTTCAATTATTATTTGAACAGTTACAGCTCCAGAATATTTTTTGAGGTGGGCAGTACAGGGAGACAGACTAAAGTGTTTGTAATGTTGCAAATAAACTGATTTGGGAATAACTGTGACGACAGCCCCAGTATCCACCTCCATGTTCACTTCTTTTCCTTCAATTATTATTTGAACAGTTACAGCATCTGTGATGCTGTCATGAACTGCAAGCACACCCAATGGATCATCCTCACCTTCAGAAGCTTCAACATGGTGAGTTGCATGGGATTCCTGTTCACCTTTAGTGCTTTTACTTTTGCAAACTTTAGACAAATGTCCAACTTTTCCACACGAGTTGCATTTATACTTTTTGAATTTGCAGACATTGGCCAGATGATCTGGTGATCCACAACGATAACAGATCCTTGCTTGATCTTTGGGTGTTTTCATATCAGTACGAGTAGATTTGTTAGCAATTTGATGAATATGAACCGCTGCTGATAATCCGGAGAGTCCGGTGTCCCGTAATTCCGCCGATTGTCGTTCGACAATTTCCATCGATTGGACAATTTGTAATGCTTCAATGAATATATGAAGTTCATATATTTTGAACTGCGGTATTAGATACGTATGATGCACGATCCTTCGCAGTGGATAGCGTTATTTATGCAATAGCGAAAATCAGACCTGAAAAAAATCAGGCCTGTACGGGATTCGAACCACTGACCTCTGCGATACTAGTGCAGCGCTCTACCAATTGAGCTAACAAGCCAACTGGGAGCAGGCCGTTAAGTTGATTCGTAATAAACCCGTGATGATAAATCTGATTGGGTACACGCTGGTTCTCTCCTGGGCGAACTGTCAAGTCTACAAACCCCTAGCAATTCTCAAGAGCTGTTCTATTTTCATGGACAGCAAGAGCAAAGTCTTCCAGATATTGGCTACTCAGCCAGGGTTGATCGAGATCTCTGAGCAAGTATCCATGGTTTGTGTAAATAAAGCTGATCACCTCGTTTAAGATTAAGCTCAGCTTGGGCACTGAACTACCAAAGCGAGGAACCATATCCGAGAGACGACATGGGTAAGAAAAAAGTTTCAATAAAATCAACAGTCCTTTCGTTCCTGAACATACCGTGCAATTGGCACAAGTAAACATTTCTGGAATTGCTAATGCCCGAAGAAGGAGAGGCAATCCTGTGATGCCAAACCTGAGCTCGGCTGCAAACTCTTCAGGAGAAATGGCGTCAAAAACATCGTCAATCCTTTCATACTGCTTGTAAGGATGTTGCCTTCTCATCGTTGTGATTTCATAAATCGCCAGGAAATCTTCTTCGTCAATCTCTTCATCTCTAAGGAGGTAAACGGATGCTTCTAGGATAGCTTTTTTGGCTAAACATGGTGAGATTGTTACAGAAAAACCCTCGCACTCGGATCGATACATTTGTTTACAATCTAAAGTTACAATTTTCGTCAGCGCGACTACGAGTACAAGATACTAGTGCCAGATCTCGCGCGGTTAAAACTCGTACTCGTACTCGTTCTCGCATTCGAATCTAAAGCTCTCTATTGTTCGCTCGAGCTAACCACGAGGTTTTCCTTATATGGTAAAAAGGGCACAGGTAGCCCAACATATAACAGAAAAGTGTTCAATGGCCTCCTAGAGAGGCTGGTCTTTCAGCACACGTGGTCACTTCATGAGTTTCCCTCACTTGTAGTTAGTTACAAGTAGTTAGTTTGAGTTCTCAACAGCTCCATTCAATATTTGTCAACGTTCTAAATAGCTGTTAGATGGTGATTGGTTTAGTCTTGGTTTTACAATACCCACACATGCTTATTGCACTTTTGGGTTTGCATTTACGTGGTAGATTAAACAAAGGTGTCATTGAATTAATGTTTTAGTTTGATTTGTTTTTTCTCTCCTCAAGGTATATTATAATAGTCCTACAACAACAGAAGTTCTTACCAATAATGCTTTAATAGAAATGCAGTATAAGAGAAATACAGTAAAAGACATATTCAGGTTACACTACCAGTTACAACTTATATTACCTACTTTAAGTACTATTTCCTAACATAAAGTCATGTTATTACAACAGGAAACTAATGTCAAATACTTAGTAATACTTGACAACATACTAGAGAAGTTTTCTTAACTGTAAAGCTGCATAAAATTTTTTTATTTTTCCAAAAAATATAGAAGCTTTTCCAGTCTCTTTCCCCAGTTAAAAATCATGAATAGCTTGCCTTCTTTTTACCAGTATTTCAATGTATCACAAACCAAGAAAAAATGTTACTGTAATCTGAAAAAAAAGGTAAGTATGCACTGAACAAGAAATAAATCCAAACTCTCTATAAAAAAATGGAACAAAACGGTCCCAGGGTAAAAAAAAAAAACATTTAAAAATTTTCCTATGCTATTCCTGTACATGTATTTTCATATTAAAACATATTTAAACCTAACAGGCTTCCACTTGAGCCTGACATGTGACTGAACAGTCTATACTTGTGCTATCAAAGTTACAACTGTATAATGTACTTTCTCTTTCTATTTTTACTGTTTCCACAAAGTGTAGCAGGAACCATGTTTGTCTGTCAGTTGGCTGGTCATCTTTCATTGAGGAAGGGTTGATTTTCTCCATAAATGCCTTGCCATCTTCATCACTAGCAAGGAAGTTCCCAGTCTTTTTAGACTTAATAGACATGTAACCACTCTGACTGTTGACATGTTTAACTTCAAACATGTATTTCATTTCACTGGGCTCGTGGGCAAACAACTGCAAATGAAAATATATATTTAAATTAACAACCTTAACTAGACAGTGGTAACTTTACTGCTAGTAACACAAGAATGAAATTATTGGTCAGGGTGGATTATGCAGGGTAATTCCACAAACTATCATTTTCCATATCGAACTTGATATGTAAACTTGGGAAGGAATTATAATGGTTAGTTTTTGCCTATTTTGTTTGTAATGTTTTGAGTAATTTCTTTCTGGGAAGTTGTAGTTTGAAGACAACAGAGATAATAATCTTACAACCATGCACAACTTACCTGTAAAAACACCCTGTTTCCTTCTTCACACAGGTAGTAATGGCTGCCATCCAAATCACACCTAATGGTATTTGCTCCATGATGATAAGATTTTTCTATGTAAAATTCTAGAAATGAAATAAACAATTTAAAAAATCGAGTTTCCAGATGGGATTTGAACCCACGACCATCCGTGATCTAGTCGGATGCTCTAACCACTGAGCTACAGAGTCTCCATAGAGTCTCCTGTAGCTCAGTGGTTAGAGCATCCGACTAGATCACGGAGGGTCGTGGGTTCAAATCCCATCTGGAAACTCGATTTTTTAAATTGTTTATTTCATTTCTACATGCTCACTTTGGAGGCTGGTTGGCTGCATGTGATGCTTTAATGCATGTGATGCTTTAATGTGACAGCGTGATGCTGTTAGTGAGCTTCTATGCGCTAGCTGATGTTTGGCTGTGTAGCCGCGTGATGCGGTTCCAGTCAATACCCACTAATTGACCCTTGCTCACCATAGAGTCTCCTGTAGCTCAGTGGTTAGAGCATCCGACTAGATCACGGAGGGTCGTGGGTTCAAATCCCATCTGGAAACTCGATTTTTTAAAATTCTAGAAACATGAAAAAAACAAAACACAATCAAATTTATTATTAGAGGAAAGTCAAAGATTATATTTAAAAGAAACTTAATACATTGCGGTAAACTGAAGTTTTTAAAACTTTTATCCAATTAACCTCTGAACCATATTGAAAACTATAATCATGTGATCAATCTAGTTCCATGCTGAGTAATGTCTTCAGCTGGGTTTAAAACATAGGGAAGCTATGAGCTTAAAGTTTTGTTTTCTCTGTTCATCATCTAAGGCCCTGTTTACAAGCAAGGAGGGTAACCCTTGTGCTAGGGTTACCCTGGCAGGCGGGTCAAAGATAGCCCGGGTTTACAAGCAAAATTTCACAGATAGGGTTACCCTACCACCCGGGACAACTTACCTATGCTTGGTAACCGCACGCATTGTTATCAATGTTCAAAGGGTCTGGAAACAAGTAAAAAGTTGTCCCGGGTAGGCGAGTTATCCCCAGCAGAGCGTTTACAAGGCAGCTAGGGTTACCCTAGCGCTAGGGTAACCCAAGCGCTCAGCTAGGGTTACCCTGGTGCCAGGGTAACCCTAGCTGCCTTGTAAACACGTCGATGAAAAAAAGAAGAAATGTGGGTGCGTTAGGGTAACCCTCCTGCCAGGGTAACCCTAGCACTAGGGTTACCCTACCTGCTTGTAAACAGGGCCTAACAAAGAACACGTGGCGAAAACCATTTCTCGAATTTTACCTAATCAATAGTTGCTAAAGTAAACAAGATTTGCAAGTTGCTGTCTTAGATAATTTTATCACAACAATTGTCAGTGTGGTTGGATTTATGAGGCTTTCTAATATGAATATTCAAGGATACTTGAGGATAATTAATAGAATGTTTGCAATTAATTCGCCGTCAGAATTGAAAATGAACAAAAAATCCGCAAATGTCTTTACACGCAGATTATACTCACGATAGAGCCAATCTGAAAACTCATTTGCACAAATGGGCACCAAGTCAGTTACATTTCTGCGGAAATCTCTCCGCCTCTTTTGAATTATGCTGGAACATTTGAGACTATTCTACTTTTTTACATGCACTAAAGCTTCATCAGTACTAATCTTTTGTGAGGATCACGACCCACCATACGCTTATATTTACCTGTTTTATTGCCCTGATGGCTTCCGGTAAAGCTTGCAGGGATTTGAGGTCCAGGTTCGTTTTCCGACAAATCTGCTATGAGGAGGTTTCCTCTTCTGTCAAGTCTGTACTTCGGGATGTCCATGCGAACACACGCGCTAATTTCAATCAACTGTCCGATAAAATTAAGAACAAGAAAGATGTTTTAACATTTAAATCAACAAAACAACCGCCTCCCGGTTAGCTCAACTGGTTAGATCGCTGGACTGTTGTGCGGGAGGTCGAGGTCGATGGTTCGAGCCCGGCCGGACCAGCACTCAAGGTCTTAAAATAACTGAGGAGAATGCGCTACCTTTCTTTAATAAGAAATGGATAGACATTCTAGTCTTCTCGGATAAGGACGAATAAACCGTAGGTCCCGTCTCCTGCATCTATTAATTAGTTAATTTGGTTAGGCAGGGAACGTTAAAGAACCCACTCACGAGATTACTGTGATGTGGTCTGGCCTGTTTACTGGGAATTGGGAGGAGGGGGCATCTTCAAATAAGTTTCCTTCGATTGTTTGTAAACTGCTGATGCAGTCTGGCCAAAGTCCCCCGAACAGTGTTGTGATGCGCATTTGATCATATCCACATGTTGATTTGCGCAATATAAATATTAAATTATTATTATTATTATTATTATTATTATTATTATTATTATTATTATTATTATTATTATTATTAACAACACACAACTGGAATTAAACTCTGTGTTTAATTCTGGTAAACATCGTTTTTCAAATTCAATAGTTCCAGACTAATGATGAGTAACTGCGACGAGCCGTGGAAGAAAATTCAAACTGAATTGGGAGTAGAGCATCACATTAAAAGATCACTAGGTGTTTTTTTGTTTTGTTTTTTTTTGGATATCTTAAAGGAACTCCATTCTTGACGGAAAAAAAACAATTCTTTCATCGCTAGTCAAACTGAAGGCAGATAAAGCAAGTAATCAGTCATCATTTACCGGGCCGTGTCTATTCAAGAAATCTATCTTAATCCTCAGAATTTGTAAGTACTATAAACTCTGGTTTAATTCTCTAATTGAAAAGTTTAACTGCATGAACTCCACGATAGAGTAGTTGCAAAGTTAAATTTATAGTAAGTTTACCGCGTACCTCAACCATATTTGCTATTTAATGGGTTTTTCTCCAAGCTTGATCTGTAGTCTCTAGTTCCTCCTGATCTTGATCGTTGCTAGTTGTAAATGGTATGGAAACCTTTGGATTCGACAATCTTATTTATACGGAAAGTTGAGGAAGTCTTTTATGTTAATTGACATCAGGGAAGTCCCAAAGTCACACGGTCTTCTTAGAAAATGAAAGTGTTAAATACCTCCGTCACTTGCACGGATTTCGAAATAAACTGAGCTTTTATCGAGTAAGACTAGTCTCTATGGCTGCCAATTGATCATGCAGTTGGAAATGCTCGCGATTCTGTTTGGAGGAGCTGAGTAATTTTTCAAATAATTAGAAATAACAAGTCACGCAAGTTAGGAATCTAAAAAAGTTTCCAAAATAGACTTTTAAAGATATTCTTGATTGGCCAGAAGAAATATCTTTAAGACACTGAAAAAGTGGGAATTTTACTTTTTGTCAGTGCTGTTAGAAATTAGTGTATTTGGGAGCGTCACGCCACTGGCTGCATGACATTCAGGCCCGCCGAAGAGGAGAACGTTGTACAGGTCAAAAGTATTATGTTTAAAACGGAAACATGTAATTGGATTTCATACGCGCTGAATAAGACGATGAAGACAGATTTTATCTATAAGCAGTAAATCCAGCCATAGAAGAAGTAAAATATTGAAATTTATCCATGGAAGATTTCAAACACCTGAAAGATGCAAGTGTTCATTCTGTTTGAAAATGAAAATACTTCATTAATCCTTGTTATTTACTGAATCTGGTCACATGATATGCCGATTTGTCATATCATGTAATCTCTCGATTAAGACCAACAGACTCTAATAACTAGTTAGTAAAACAGTCAGGTTTTCAAAAGTTTTGAAAACACGTTCCACGCCACGAAGAATAATTGAAGAGGGTAAATGTAATCCCTTTCCAGCATACTGACAAGGAAGGGCGTCCGATCCAAGTTTAGCCAAAATTTTGCGAGTTTCGTGATGGAGAATTTGAAGCCCAGTATCTACTGTGATCACGTAGCTGTATTAGGATAATTCGACTTGTCCTGATTGACGGAACTTTCAACAAGAATAGCCTTGGTACCCTTCGATTGACGAATTACGAACGAGACTCTTTCAGTCGCAGTTGCCTTAATTAATGAAACAAATCTCAACATCGTTTTTCAAATTAATAGTTCCAGACCGTGAATGATGAGTAACTGCGACGAGCCGTGGAAGAAAATTCAAACTGAATTGGGAGTAGAGCATCACATTAAAAGATCACTAGGTTTTTTTTTGTTTTGTTTTTTTTGGATATCTTGAAAGAACTCCATTCTTGACAGAAAAAACAATTCTTTCATCGCTAGTCAAACTGAAGACAGATAAAGCAAGTAATCAGTTATCATTTACCGGGCCGTGTCTATTCAAGACATCTATCTTAATCCTCAGAATTTGTAAGTACTATGAGTATACTCTAGAAGAGCTTACGATCTTATTTCATAGCTTAATTATGTCCGTATTTACATACGCAATTGAAGTATGGGCATGTGCTTGGGCATGTGCTTATGCATGTGCTTCTGGTGGTAAACACCTCTCAGCTAAGATCGATAAATTCTGCAAGCGAGCATGGAAATACGGCTACACCAAGGAGCGCATATTGATCAGTGATGTAATTCAAACTAGGGATAAAGAACTATGGGAAAAAATCACGGCTACAGATACACATTGTTTAACGGATCTTCTGCCAAACAAACGTACATATCAATCTTGAAGTCAACGTGACCAAGAGTGCTACCACGTATCACAAAGAGCGCTTTAAGCGTTGCTTTGTAAATAAATCTCTTTTTGACTTTATCCAGTTTAATGTTTATTAAGAAAGTAAAATTTTTAAATAACTTATCTTCTATTATATTTTAAACTTGCACGTATGTGTTCAAGTGTTTGGTTTAACTGATTAATCAATAAAGATTTTCATCAAGTTCTTCATCATCATCATTATCTTTTTCCGTTTTCCCTCGCATAGCTATCCCGTCCTTTGCTATTGCATGGCTTTTTTTTGTTACCTCATTTTATATTATAATTCTATATTATAATTTTCAAGATTAGACTAAGATTAGGGCTTTGAAATACTTGTATTTATGTAATAACTAGAAACTAGGACGTAGTTAGCTCTCTGAACTGAGCGAGACAATTCATTGTGGCTTACATGAATTCTAATTTTGGTAATCGCGCGGGAGATTCTTATGGGGGCGCATCTAGCGATGCTGTTTCAGGGGCTCTAATACTCTACCCAGTTAAAAGGTTTGTTGCAACATTTATCTCGTAGTTTCTTCACTTTTTTTTTCTCTTATTACAAGGTTTCCTTGTCCGAGGTGCAGTCGTGTAATATGCCACAACCTTAGAGATTTCTTGTCATTCGTCCCCTTCTTTAATTTTCCCTTTGAATGAGCAAGCGTTCAGTTGTATTCATTTAGTAATAAATACTTATGAAGATTACGGAGGGGTGTTTTGGCAGGGAGAAGGGGGCACTGTTGGTTTTACTTTACTGCATGAAATGTTGGCTGTGCATCCAAGGTACTACTCATTATTTCTGGCAGGGGGAGGAGCTTGGGAAATCTAGCGCAGGGCGAAACGAAAATTTTAAACCCCCTTCCAGGAAAAACGAGGGAAGTCTGTGACTTTACCGCATGTTATGAGGAAATAAAACCCCCACGAACCCCACATGACAAAAAGAAAAATACAGATTACATTTTTTATGAACATCTATTTGCCAATTACTTACAAAATCAGTTGGAACTGCTGAATTATTAGCCTGCCCACCCCCCTAATATCAACAACGAATGGTCCCTACTATCGATTCCTTCACTTTTTTTTTAATTCTTTCAACGTATGAATGAACATGAATTTCATACAGCACAAGATGAAATCAAACCATTTAACATGATTGTCCAGATGTTTCTCCTTGGCACTCTCCTCACGGAAAAATTCAATAATTATTGGGACATGACCAGAAATCAACATCTCGAGCGATTCACCAGTTCGAAAATATGTTGGTCACACAGTTGCCATTTGAAAAAGTTTTATCAGCCTCTGTGAGGTTTCTGCTTTTAATGTTTGCTTGGTTGTAAGCCGGCAATGCTTAGACAAGACCTTGATGTGTCCCTATGAAGCAATTTTTATTGGAGTGTCAAAACTAATTAGGCACTGCATTCATTTTGTTTAGCTTTACAATGCATAGTGATTCCTGTAATCAAGTTTCCTGTAATCAAGTTTAATGTCTTTGTGTGGGGCATGGTTGCCCATATTGCCCAAGCCAGGGGCTCATATAATTGCAAGACAACACCCACCCATCCCACCCTAGGGGAGGACATCCATCACACAGTAATCTCGTGCGTGGGAAATTAATGTCTCCTACCCCTAACCCTGCAGGAGACGGGACCTCCATTTGTTCATCCCTATCCAAGAAGACTAGAATATCTAAACCATTTCTTGATGTTATAGAAAGGCAGCATATTCTTCTCAATTATTTTAAGACCTTGAGTGTTGGTCCGGCCGGGCCTCGAACCCTTGACCTCCTGCACATCAGTCCAGCGCTCTATCAGTTGAGCTAAAAAATACCCTCTCCTCTTAACCAATCAGTCTTCAAATTGAAGTAAAGCCAATATTGATTTGATCATTAGCCCTGATTTTTGCCACTCATTTGAGTGGCTGGTATTGCGACAATCATTGTGAAGCTTCAACATCCTCCCCCCACCTAGCAACCCCCATTGGCATTTGAGCTTTTCAAAATTGGCACCTTCAATTTTGCACCTCCCTCCCACCCCTAGCCAAAATTGCATTCAAATACCCCCACCCAATACACCGAATGCAAATATGGCGTCCAATTTGAATTGCCATTGTTCTGGACTCATCAGCCTTGTCTTCATGTGGAAACACAAAAGGATTATTACATGTGTGAGACGCTTGTGAGTCCAGAACAATGGAAACTCAAATTGGACACCATATTTACATTCAGTGTATATTGAACAATTCTTCATGTGAATGTTATAGAACTTAGGAAAGTTACATATTAGTTCTTGGTAGTGCTGTTGGATTTTTTCACTTGTAAGCACCAGTCTACAATGTGAAAATTGTCTTTCTAAGCCATCTATGAAAGCAGACTTTCTCGTTAAACTCCTCCATTAATACCTTTGTATTACACAGGAAAGACTTGACACTTCAAGTTCAAATGCCCCACACCACCCAAGCAAGGGTAAAAAATTCCCCAACCCCCAGGTGCAGACAATGGTTGAATACCTGTGGGGGGGGGAGGATGTTGAAGCCTCGAATTGATCAGCACGCACTTAGCTTACATGGTGACCTATGTTTCCCTGACTTGCAACCAGTTTCAAGTCTTTACTCTGAGTTCCCAATGACTCCATACAACTTTTACCTTTTTATTCAGAATTACTGTGTGTCTAATGGCCTGGTAATTACTTTTTTTTTTATTAAACAACATCCAAGACTGCATTCTATGCTACTTGCATGGGCTTGTAAAGATTCTACAGTTCAAAGTGAAGTTTGAAATACATTCAAGTCCTTTAACAAACTATCAAAAAAACCTAGATTGGAATTATTTTATTCTGAAATCATTGTAAATAACAACATACACACTAGTGAGTGTATTTAAATGAGTACACAACAAAAATTTTGTTGTACAAAAGTGATTATGATATAAATTAAATATACTCAGAGTAAAACATATATTCTGGGTAAAGTACCAGTTACCATTTATGTTACAACATTTTAAGTTGTTTTGTTAGCAAACATTAAGTAATACTTTTAAGTATGAATAGGCCTCTTAACTATTAAGCTTTATGAAATAATTACTGTATTATTTTATTGTAATTAGTCTTGACACTTATTCTGGACTGTTTCAACAGTAAAAAAAGCTTGAGCTAATTTTTTCTTCATTACATCTCAAAATGTCAAAAACTTATCAAAAGTGTAAACCACAAAATAAGTAAATATACACTGCTCAAAAAACTAAATCAGTATCTTTGAACTCCTGGAACAAAAAAAGTTCCAAAATTGAAAAAATTTTAAAATTCTCCTATCTTATTCTTGTAAATTATAATTTTCACATTGTTACTTAATAGTAACACCTAACAGGCTTTTACTTGAGTTTGATACCTGACTGAATAATCAAGACTTGTGTCATTGAAGTTACAACTATGTAATGTACTTTCTCTTTCTCTTTTCACTGTTTCCACAAAGACCAGATTAAACCATGTTCTTCTGTCCATTGGCTGCCCATCAAACAATGAAGAATGCTTGACTTCCTCCATAAATGCGTTTCCACTGTCATCACTAGCAAGGTACTTCCCAGTATTTTTTGATTTGATAGACATGTAACCACTACTTTCATTTACATATTTAACTTCAAACAAGTACTTTTCATCGTTGGGTTGTTGGGCAACCAGTTTCTAGAAACAAAATATTAAGGAAAAAATGGAAAAAATTGAAAAACTAATCTGAACACTGGTTTGAAGCTACAAATCTAGTAATTTTCCAGAATTAAATTATTAGTTAAGATGGGAGTATAGAAGTGTATGTAAAAAATCCCCAGATCTGCCTTTAAAAAGTCTCTGAGTTGTTTTTGAAAATTCAAAATTTGCAACAATGGTACCCCAGTCATTTTAGTAGGGGAGTTCTTTCCACTTGTGAGCTTCAACCGAGGAGGTTAGAGCTAGGTACATTGCAAGTACATTATATAGCATGTTTTGACTTACCTGTAGAAACACCTTGTCCCTTTCTGCACACAAGTAGTAAAGGTTGTCATGTAACTCAATACTAAAGGTATTTGCTCCAGGTTTAGGTCGGTCAATTTTAAAATCTAGAAACAGAAACAAAAAAAAATCAATTTTCTAATCAGAGAAAGTCAAATTATATGTGAGTAATTAGCTCACTACAATTTAGTAAAATATATTTATAGACTGGAAATCATTATTTTGTTTGAATAATATGGTCTAGGCTAGGCAAGATTTTAAAGTCAGCTAGGCCTATAACATAAACAAGGGTACACAGAGTTTCTTTGTGCTATTCTATCTGGCACAAATGCTCAAAGAAACATTCTCAAGCTTTAAAGAGGTCATAATTGCTTTAATAAGCCGATTTCATAAAGATTTGTGTCTATGCAGTAACAGATCAGACATGACATCAAAATTTGGTAAGAACAACAAAGTGACACATGAGGGGCAGCTGAGTGTGGCAGTGGTGATGTTACCACATTTTGACTTCCCCTATGATCTCTTACTGTACAGACCCATGGCAACATGGAAGCTATTTGTTTCATATAGTTCATGATATGCTATTTTAAGCTAATTTTGCAATGCATTAATTTCCACGTGTCCATTTTTACCCGCCGCTCCGCTAGTGTTGTAACATACACCTCGAATTAGTCTCGAGTTTTGTATAAATTACATCACCTTTTAAATGAAAGAAAGCTACATGAGAGCCTTGTGTGGGGATCAAACCGTACGAACGCTTTTTTTTTTTTTTTTTTTACCTGTTTGAGCACTCCTATGGCTTCCAATAAACTTTATTGCGATTTGAAGACCATGTTGAGTTTCGGTCTGAGGCAAAACTGCCATCATGAGGTTTCCCCCTCGGTCAGGATTGTGTTCCTGTTTGATCATACGATAGCAGGACTGAATCACTGTTACCTGTCGAGAGAAAGTCATAGATCAGGACTGTTGATTAAGTTTTTTTTTTTAACTTAAACAAAACGTAACTTAAACAAAACGTAATTTACGTTACCTGACGCAATCTGCGCAGGATGAGAACTGTTTGGAAGATGTACAATTAAATTTACAACAATCTTATCGTACCTGAACCATATTTGCGTTTTAAAGTTTTCCTTATAGACGTGCTCTGATAATCTTGGGTTCTTTCGCCGCCAGTAGCGAATTGCAACATAAGTTCTTCTTATATACGAACATTTGAGGAAGTTTAACATGCAAATTGACATAGGGGGAGTCCCCACAGTCACGCGGTCAACTGAGAAAATTAATACCCCAAATACTTCAGTTATTGCCACAGATTTCTTTAGTTTCTATCAAGTAAGACTGGTTTCTACGGCTGCATATTGAGCATGCAGTGGGAAATACCCAGAGTTTCAGTTGCCTTTTGTTCTTACGTCGACCGTTTTGGCCGTCTTACACTTAAAGAGCAGAATACTACTCTAGAAATTTGTAAAATCAACAAGCCACGCTAGTAAAGAAAGCAAAAATAATTTTCTGAAATAAAATTTTAAAGCTACTCCCGTCAGCCCGAAGATATTCCTCTGAGAAAATGAAAGACTGAAACATTTTTGCAAGTGATGTGAGAGATCGACTAATATAAACGCTGTTGTGTGATAATTCGTTTATTTTGGGATCGTCACGCAACTGGCTACGTGACGTTAGAGCCCTTATGAGAGTAGGAAGTGGCAAGGGAGACAGACTGAGAGTTGTTTGATATAATTTCCAATAAACGAAAAATACATATATAAGTAAAAGAATACGATCCAGGTACAGAAGAAGTCAGAGTTGCAATCTATGTATGAAAGATTACAAACGCCTGAAAGCTACAAGCCGTGTAGTTGAAGAAAATTCTCTATGAAAATGAAAGCAATTCATTACATCCTATTACAATCGGATTTAGTCACAAAATTGACCAAATGCGCAGTTGTTTTACTATGAGGACCAATTGTATCTAGAAAACTCAGTCTAAACCAGTCAAGTGGCCTTGTGAGTCTTTGCATAACAATAACAGAGTGTTAAAACGAGTACTGTTTTGGAAAACACTCCCAAGATACGAAGATAAGTCAAACGGGGTAACTAGAATGTTGATGTCTTAAGCTAAGTGAAGGGTGTTAAACTCATATAAAACGTACATTTTTCAAGATCCTCGATCGAGAATTTTAAATTTTTCTCCGTACACTGTGAGCAGGCTTAACAATAACAAAACTCCGCCAATATGGGATTGAGACGTGGCCTTTGTGCCCTTCAATCAAGAGTGAGACACCTTATCCATAGTTCCTGAACAGACTGGCTTAGATTATGAATCTTGTTCCACTTTTTTGAGCGTGATTAAGTGACAAACAGTAGCGAGAAATCCATATTCAAGAGAAAGAAAAACAAGGTCAATATTCTTGTTTCTATTACGTCCATGTTTTACTAACGTATTGGAATTTCTGCAATGAAATGTAACGTTATCATCGCAGAGCAATTCTTGCTTTTGAAATCTTTTTTGAAAACACCTTTGCCATCGTCGAGCGGGTCTTTTTGTTGAAATTTATCCATCCTTTCCGGACGTTTAGGCATAGCTTGACAGATGAGACCATCGACACCTGATTGTCTCCAAAAACTCCCCGCTTCCTCTCGGGGAATTACCGAGACTGAAGTAACACCAGCGGCTGTTTACAAACATGCTTAGTGTTCCGATTCCCTGCTTTTGTGTTTAAAATTGCATCCCTATACACGTTCAAGTACGCGGAAGTGTTTAGCTTTCATCAGTTTATCAAATGCAGATATCACAATCTCTTACAACACTCAGATCGCCCTCCTTTTAACTTAACATAATCTATTTTTGTTTTCTCATTTCTAATCCAAGAAAAAATGATTTTAGCCTATAGAATAAGTGTTTTATTTCATTCAAAAGCCAACTTAAGCTTGCATTACAAAGAAGGGGGAAATATGCTTGTCAAGAATCTACGGACTGTACTTAACTATTGTAAGTACATGAGTAACATCGACATTACAAAAAGGTCAATAGTTTGCATCTTTCATCATGAAGGAGTTCTGAAAAGATAAACGAGTTCATATTTGCCCGAGATTTTACTTCTCCGGCCCTGTCTGAATATCTTCATTCTTCTTTGGTAGAGAAAATTAAGATATTCAGTAGATTAGTTAACTTTCACTGAGTGCACTGAATGCACTGTATTCGATAGCTGAAACAAAGAACGTCACAAGTTACCAATAACTTGGACTCTCTCTCTCCCAGATGTTAGCAAAATCCAAAGACGTTTGGCAAAGAGTATGACCAATAAATGGAATTTATTGATTTACCTTTGAATTTGCATCCAGCTCAATTTCATTAGATTCATAGGTTGATCGCAATTGGAACCAAGCCCCTATTCTTTGAATGAATTTAGAGCGGAGAGGTTGCATATCGACTTTAATTGACGACGTACGAGCGGTGTTTTCTCTTTGGCGAGCTTTTGACTCTACGACGCTTATGGTCTGGAAATTATGGAATTTATGTCATGTCAGGTAATTTCCTGACTGCAGGCAATAAGGGGTTTTGGCGGTCACACCTAAAACACGAGACAACAATGTAAATACCGGAAGTTATGATTAGTTACTTTCGATTCAAGTTGTGTCTGTATTCCGGACTCTGGACCCCTTCCTCCGTTTGCGAGGTACGCATGCAAGTTAAGTGTTGTAGGTGTAATCAATTCAATTTGTTTGTTCCCTTTCACAGGGGTTTGAAAATTAAGGGCAGTCTTCCATTTTGTTTCTGTTTGTTTTTGGAAGGTCGCCTGAAAACTTCCTGCAGATCTAGCAGCTCTGAATAAAAAAGATGTTTCTTATGAAAGGGAGAGACCATTCATCTGTATTTAAAGCGTGCAAAAGCTATTTTTGTTTAGGGGATGTTTCAATACTATGATGATGCAATACTACTAAAACGTCATTTGGAACTTTTCTAAAGTATATTCGACTAATTCTACCTTATAATTTCAATATATCAACAAAGTTGACTGGTAAATTGGCCACCGCTACGATTATAAAAGCTGACGTTTCGAGCGTTAGCCCTTCGTCGGAGCGTTAGCCCTTCGTCGAGCGTTAGCCCTTCGCTCCGACGAAGGGCTAACGCTCGAAACGTCAGCTTTTATAATCGTAACGGTGGCCAATTTACCATTTCAACTTTGTTGATATCTTGAAATTATTTCGTTACCCCCACCGACGCAGCCCCAAACAGTTTCTTTAGAAACTATCATGCAGCCTTTATTCTACCTTAGCTCTAATGACCCCAGAGGTTAAAGGAGAGCTTTTCCTAGTATTATCGAATGCAAATTGCTGCTGATTTTGAGCCTATGTATTTGAACGGATTTTTTTTATTTCTATTGTGGAGATTAAATCATTACGCCAAGACTACCCTAAGACGTTTCAGTTTTCCTTAGTCCCAAACCTCCTGTGTATTTTTTCCAGCTGTTATGATTCCATCGTTCCATGTGTTTGGTTCTCCTTGTATTACGTATTTTGTTATTGTGGACATGAAATATTATGCTCAGATTTTAAGCTTGCCTCATTCCCTAACCTCCTGTGGATTTTTTCCAGCTGTTATGATTCCTTCGTTCCATCCGTTTGGTTCTCCTTCAGTTCTCCTTGTATTACGTCTTTGGTGAGTTTTGCTTTTTTTACACAGGAAAAGAGCTCAGGTTAGAAAAAAAATTGAACTTTTTTTTTTTTTCGATCACCTATTAATCAAAGAATTTCTGATGGCCTTTCGGGTTTTGTCTGAAGAGCAATCGTGTGTTATGTAGCTAGTTTCCTCTCGTAACAAGACAAATAAAAAAAGAAATCTAAGGGAAGTGGATACGCGGACAAAGTTTTGGTGAAAGAAGAAGGATTCAAGGAGAAGGACGACTCGAAGTGAAACGAAACAAAATTAAACAATTGAAAACGAATGGAGAGATACTACTAGAAATGAATAGTAAATAAAACTGCGATAAAGCCTAGGGTTTACTTAACTGCGCTCTGCGATCATTTTCGGCTGATAAAAATCTCTATCGATCAAGCCATAAAAATTATTCACAAACTATGTAGTAATACACCTAAAGTTAGATACCTTAGGTACATTACTTCAGCAGTTTGATGACAGGCACGTGAAAAGGTGTTGTGTGATTATGATTACTGCACAAAAATTTGATTATCGATTATCTTCATCCATTGTTTACCGTGTAAATAATCAATAGTTGCTACAGGTAAGGAAAAAAAGATATCCTCTAGGTCAGGGATAATTCAAGGAAGTTCACTTTGAGTCAGGGAAAATTTACGTTACGCACGAAGAAATCAAGGAGAAGTAAAATCTCGAGTAAATACGAACTCGTTCATCTTTCCAGAGTCCCTTCAGAATGAGAGATGCTAACTATTGACCTTTTTGTGATCGATGTTACTCATGTACAGTCCGTAGATTCTTGACAAGCGTATCTGCCCCCCATGTAATGCAAGCTCGATTTCATTGTGTTCTACATTTCCTGAGAAACCCAACATCAGCTTTTCGTTAAATTTCATTCAACAATACTTTATCAGTCTAACACGTTCCATGAAGGTGAAATATATGAAAGAATTTGATATTAAATCTTTTTTCCACGTTACGTTAAGCGGGAACTATAAATTTATTCACACTGCATGTAACTTGCTGAGACATAAATAAATCAGTGAGTGGAGGGAACGGCTGTGAGGGGACGTTGAAGGCCATTACCAAGACATTTGTAAAATTGTTAATCCAGTTTTGTAGGGATATTTTACATTTGTCAGGGAAAAGTCAAAGAATTGCAAAAACCTTTGGCTGTGGCAACCATGACATTACTTGAGAATAAGATTGGCACTAGAAAAAATCACTGCTGTCGTTGTTCCTGAATGCGGTCAGATCTACCTTAAAATCCTCAGAATGGTTAGTAATTGCCGACGGTGAGGGGACCATGAACACCACTCTTGAGTCTGCACTTTCGATTTGAAATGCTTTCAGGACGTAAACCATCTATTTACAGCACAGGGGGCCCAGACAAGCGACGAGTCTGGTTGTCTATTCGAAATATGAAGGAATGTATGGGAGAATATTGAAGAGTCTTATTATCGTAAACTTATATCATGAAATGTCTGAGTTAAAGCTCAAAATAAATGTAAACCTACCTCACTTGCTGTGTATTGTCGTTTCTGTGGCTCTAAATGGCGAATTTCAGCGATTTGGTGGGTTTTGCGTCGACTGTTATAATGTATAGTAACAGTCGACTGAAAACCCACCAAATCACTGAAATTCGCCATTTAGAGTCACAGAGACGACAATACACAGCAAGTGAGGTAGGTTTACATTTATTTTGAGCTTTAACTCAGACATTTCATGATATAAGTTTACGATAATAAGACTCTTCAATATTCTCCCATACATTCCTTTATATTTCGAATGAACAACCAGACTCGTCGCTTGTCTGGGTCCCCTGTGTTTACAGTGAGAGCGCCCTGTTTCACCTTAGAGAAACGTGTGAACTGTTTAATGAGCATCACATGAAAAAGTTAGGGATTTTTGGCCAGTGCCGTCACCAACAGATCGATATACGAAACCAATAATTTTCTAAATTGGTACTTGGTATGTTTTTCAATGAGAACCACTGGTAACTTTTTTTGTTCGTAGGGTAGGTTTGTGTGTTTTTAGCTCTGCACTGTGTGCCTTTTTCGAAATCGAAAGACAGATTGTTGTCAAAGAATGACCTCTTGTAGAGTTCCAGTCTCCAAAGGTAAAGGCGCTGTACATCCCACTCGATTTAATATTCTGGAAAAAACTTCATCCTCAAAGCTACTCAAGCAATGATCATATCTTTTCAGCTCAAAAAATCAAATTTAAATGAAATTCAACCACAATGAACGTGACTTGCAATTAGTGTGTTAGTATTAGTAAACCGTGATGCATGAAGCGACTCAGCACCACCCAAAAGCTGAAAAACGTGTAAGAGCAGATGCCTTTCTCGGCTCTTGCAGATTAACAATTGAGTCCTGGCGTCTTCAAACTGATGAAAAACTCAAAACAAGGACAAAAGCCAAAACGTAGGCTTCGGCAAAATTGGAGACGGTTGCCGGAATTGCGTTATTTGTACAGTTTTTCCGCCGGTAACGGAACATACTTTTTGTCAAATCATTTTGCGGTACAATGACACTTAATCCATTACAAAGGTTAAACAGAGTGAAATTAAGTGGTATTACGTAAATTAAAATATACAGAAACACAATATACATTGCGGAGAAGGTTATCATGATTTCACCGTTTTCCGCCACTTGAACTAGTGATCCGATATTCGGTACATACCCATCGACTTTTTTTTTTGTTTTTGAAACACAGACTTTCGTAGATTTACAGTTAATCAAGTTAAATCAGTCTGATACTCTTTTCTTTTTCGCTAGACTGGATCTAAAGCCAGATTTTCACTGAACGCTGACCACTGACCATCGCACTATTTAACCGCTGACCATCGCAATATTTTCGGACAAATGATTACGTGGCCCTAGGTAACCAAGCAGAAATTAACGATTATTTGCGGTAGATTTGATTATGGTCGTGGTTCTTTTTTTACCTCATACAAGTGATCAATACCGGTGTGTTTCATCGGTCAAGAATTAAGCAAGCTAAGATAATTCACGTAAGTCTGTTGTCAATGTTGTAACACTGTCTTTCGTCTACTGACTGAGTCGCTCTTATTGGTTGCCTTAAGCCGTGTTAATTCATAGTTTTTCCTTTTTTACTGGACGCCGTGGAAAGAGATTTTTAATGTGCAATGAGATGCAAATCGGTGTTAGCGAGTGTGGAATTACGTGGCTTATTGTGGGCTTATTAAAATATATGCAATTAATATAAAAATACATCTATCGCTTTTTTTTGCGGAAAAGTTAGATGTGGTTTTAGGGTTTTCCATTCACGTTCCGCGATATTTGTAAGCGATCCTTATTATTTGCATTTCACGCCCGTTTGTGGTAAATAAAATTGTCATGCAAGTTTGGAAATTCGCTTGAATTGCACTAAAATTGCTTATAAGTCTGAGAGGGGTTTAGGCAGGAGTAGTTTTGAAGGCATCTCTTCGAAGAATAGGTCTACTCTGGGACCTTAAGTTGCGTTAAGTCGCCTAAAGTCGCCTTAAGTTGCCTTAAGTCGCTATTGTGACTTATGATTATACAAAAGTAACCAGAATGACTGTTGTCTTTATTGCAAGGGATTCTGTAAGTATTTTTAGGGTTTATGGAGATACTGTTGCTAACTTTGATTTTATCACTTCAGTCAAATAAAGTCGCTTTATGTCGCCTAAAGTCGCCTAAAGTCGCAATGTTTTTTCTGCCAATTCTGCTTAAGTTGCTTAAATCGCCCAAAGTCGCCCAAAGTTGCGGCGACTTAAGGCCCCAAATTAGGCCTATAAATGGTAATCAACATTTGAAAATGATTAAAGCCCTCAAAATTATTTTGCCCTCTTCAGCAAAGCTTGGTGACGACAAACCTTGGGCATCATTTAGGGTGGTACCCCTTCCACACACTATGCCACGATATTGATAACTGTAGATCTCAGTGTAAGGTCTGAAAAAGGATTCCGGTTTGGGCTAATTTATTTTGCCGATAATTACTTAAGTACGCCGTTGGAAGAAAAGACAGCATTTAATTTTTTTCTCAAGCATCTGAGCGGCCGGAATCGTCTGAGCGGGCCATACTCAAGATAAATAACATATGTAGATGATAAGCTGAATACCACATGCATTTTGATTGGTTCTTACTTATGGTCTTTCGAAGGACAATCGCATAGATGACGTCACCATATGCAACATTTTCCTTTTTCATCTTATAAAACAAAGGGAGTCTATGTTGCCGTGGTTTTGTATAATAATTAGTTTCGAGCCCAGACCTTCCACGGTCTACATTAAACGGTAGGATCAGGGCATGAGATTATTTAAGTAACAAAACACATTTTTAGGGGCTCTATAACGTGATAAAACCACGCGGGATGTTGAAAGAACACGAGGAAAACGAAGGCTCTTGATTTATAAGCTTTCCGAGGGGTTCTTCTAACATTCCAAGTTCTTTACCACGTTTAAGAGCCGGAAGAAATGCGTTCTATTGCATGCTTTTATGACTTAACCAGTTACATGCCGGCTCTATAACCTGAAACTGAATTGACCAATCAGGCGATGCGTTTTATTATCATTATATTATAAACAGAAATAGATCACAGCAGTGACCCATTCAGCTGCGTATCTTGCGCCAATTTTTTGTTCTTACCACATTTTGACGTCGTCTGTCATCTATTACTTAACAGTCGAAAGGCAACATGAAATTTATTTATCAATCTTCCTTAGATGATAAACACCATCGGTATCAATAAGACTCCAAAAAATGATCAATTGGACCATTTTATTGCTCAGCGTCAATTTCATTGGGGCAGCATTTAGCTGTTGTGCGAAAAAACAAGCAGGTGAAGGAGCACTTTTTCTCGTAAGGTTATCTTGAATAACGAAGTTGAGTCCCGATGAATTTTTCTATCTTTGGCTTTTAACCCGTGACTTTCCAGTCAAGCTGTAAATAATCTTCTTCGTCATAAGTTTTGGATGATTTCTGGTTAGGAGAATTATAATATCCCGTTGTATCTGAACTTAAGAGGCTGTCCACGAGAAAACCATGCAAAACCATGCAGAAGGTGCTACAGGCTAGATCACAGAATTAGCTTATATTCTGTGTGTAAGTATACTTGGGTGCACTATTTTCAAATATGTTATGATTGGGGTCCAAGCTCCTTTCCTTTGTGTGTACGAGGGGGGTCCCCTCGGGAGACCATATTTACTGTTATAGAAGGCCGAAATTTCCTGAAGCTTAGATGTCTCGGTCATCAATAATTTACGACGTGAGTGATAACTGAGTAGCCGGCGGTCTAACTGAATGATTTAACTTCGACTACACGTATAAACCAGACAGATTGAGGCTTTTTACTTCTCGTTATCGTGTACTAACCGAAGGACAGTTCAACGTTTTTCTGGAAGCCAGAAAAATATTGCACTTTTAAAATTATTTCTAAAATCTCTCGCAAACCTTATAATAAATCTAATATAGGTTCTTTTAAGAGAATAACTCAGAGTTTTGTTGTACGCTTTCAAAAGTCTGGGTATTGTGAATTTATGGACACTTCAGCCTCGGAACTATGACAAACTATGAGCCACCAAAATCGCTTTATTAAAAATTGCTAAAAAATATACGGAACAGGATACTTAATTGATCACTCAGAAACACAACATGACACTTCAAAAACATACCTCTGTGGCTGAGAAAGGCTAAAGGAAATAATTTTCCCGCTGTGATCCCAGTAAAAAATCTCCTCTTTTCGACGAAATGATGTTACTTCGGGGTGTAGCTGGATAAGTCATAACCTGTCTCGTGAATATTTTCTCGCTATTAGAATGATCAAAGTAACTTTCATTTCCAAAAATGCTATTTCTTTTGCTTGGAGGACGGAAAATATCTTTTTCGAGTGTCTTCATGGGTCTTATAATGCGATAGAAACTACGACTTACAAACATGTGTTGATAGTGTTCTTCTATTTACTACCATCTTTGCTTCGAGCCCGCGAACCAAGAGGTCTGCGATTTTTCGCTATGTAGATTGCTTTGGCACGAAAGCGCGAAAGTTCAGTACAGCTGTAAAAATATTTGAATTCATACACGAAGTTGCTAACCTATATTGTAGAAGACAGGGTCATATGCTGGCTTAACATTTTCTTCTATGGCTGCAAGTCTAACTTGCTCGTTTTCGAAACACTCGTCGATGCCATGTGGCAATTCGAAGCACTATCGTAACATCAAAGAGTACTTGCCACTCCGTAGTTGCAGGAGAGGTATAACCAGTCACCTTCAACGGTTGAAAACATCTCAAACAAACATCAAAGGTGAATGGCAGCTGATACTTTTGAGAGCTGGGTTATTTGATGAAGATGGTGAAACGCTCACAATCTGTCCTCTGTACAGAGATAGTTTTGGTACTATCTGGAATTCGAGTAGACCAGTTACAAAATGCCATCATCCACTTCATGTCCGAGTTGGGGCTAAGTCTGAAAGAGGGATTTCGTTGGACATTTCAAAAGAGATTCAAGTTTACCGGGGAGTTCTAGTGCCCATTGGATCAGGTATTTGTGAACTATGTGGCTTTCTCAGTTTTCCTCTTTCTTCTTTCTTTTTTTTTTTCCAATACTTACTCATTTTGTTTTTAAATTCTAGGTATATGCATTAGGTGCAGAAATTACATTTAGAAGAAAGAGGGAAAAGAGAAACACAAATGCTTCAGGTGAGTATATATTAATCTCAAAAGTGGTTGAGTTGGTCACACGAATTCAAAATTTCAGCAAAGTCTGATTTATTGAATGAGTTTATCCGCTCAGCTCCTTGTGCTTGTGGTAGGGTAGATCCAGTGGTTCGCCAGTTGAATATACCTTGGAAGAAAGCTGCACCAAGCACAAAGAGATATTACAGACAGAAGGGGAAAGAGATCGTTGAAGTGGCTCTGCATTGCCTTACTCCGGGGCAAGCCATAGAATTACTTTCAGAGTTGATGAATTATATGGAGAAAAGAGAGAGGCGAAAGAGTGCAGATACTGGTGTTAGCGAAATATCGCGCCTGATTAAACTGTACGAAGAGTCGGTTTACCAAAAGGCAAATTCTGTCAGTATTTGTAAACGATTACACTAAAGTACAACTTCAGCTGCTTATTCCTGGATTAAACATTTGGACTGTAGATGAGGCAAGAAGGCATGCCGCTAAGGTGGGGGTTGGTAGGCCAGTGACACAGATGGAGACCACTTCACACGCAAGACTGGATTCAAGCAAAGTAGACCATTTTTTAGATTTTACATCTGCAGGCCAAATTTCGTGCAAGATGTTGCGTACGTAACAAAAACGCTAAAATTGTTGAATGGGGAGAAGATGGAAATTCCAAACGTGGTTAGGACAGTTATTGCTTCAAGGATTGTGGACTTATACCAGCAGTACTGTCAGGAAACCGGTTTCTTTTCACTTGGAGGGGTCAACCTTCTTAAGTATTTTACAAGTACGTATCAAAACATATTCATGATTCAAAATCAGAAGAAGTGCGAAAGAAGAAAGAAAACTCATAGGGTTTTTATATTCTATTATCTCACGTAGATATCACGAGGAAATCATTATATGCATTGTGTCAGGTTTCTTAGTTTAAACTACTTCTTCGGCTTACTTAACTGAAAATTACTTAAGGCAGATTAGGGTGGGGATTTTAAAGAGCAAAAGCGCCGGATGACAATAGCAGAGAAATATGAACACGAGGAGAAAAATATAACAAAATGTCATTATTGTATAAATTTGTGCATAGGTAACCCAGGCTCACTGTTTGTGTCACGTGGGGCGAAGTTTAGGTCTGGAAATTTGCTTGAAAATGGAAATAAAATCAATGAAACTTACCATGTGGCGATTTCTTGTTGTCCTTAATATGTACACGAAGTTTCGCGAAAAATACTCTTCTTCACCTCTCCTTCATAGTAAAGAGACAAGGTAGGAGGCTGACGGCAGCGTCGGGGACCGATCGACAGCGTCGGGGACCGGTCGACTAGGCTCCGTAAAACTTGTACGTTAACCCACTAGAATGGCGGCCCGAAACCGTTGTCATCACAATCTGCACAATTCAAACTGGCACTGAGCTCGGGGCACCTGGTGACGAGTATAATAAGTCCCCGTGGACTGAGGGAAGTCCCAGATTGCTCAAAGGTAAAACTCACCTTCCGACTACACCCTCTGGAATATTGGCCAGAATCTATTCTTTCCCAACAGCCAATCACATTGATTTGTGCAGCATCACAAAAGCAGTCTTTGGCAGGACCTGACAACATCGCTACAAGGAGATCGCAAACCTTCGATACACTCGAAGACGTAGTAAACAGGCCAGGAAAGTTAGGCAAGCGCGGATAATTTAAGTTTTGTCCCCGAGAGGTCTGTATCTACCTTTCTATAACATCAAGAAATGGTTAGATATTCTAGTCTTCTCGGATAGGGACGAATAAATGGAGGTCCCGTCTCCTGCAGGGTTAGGGGTAGGAGACGTTAATTTCCTACGCACGAGATTACTGTGTGATGGATGTCCTCCCCTGGGGTGGGATGGGTGGGTTTATTGGAGCTTAAACCTCATAGGGGACCCATGTCCTATTGTTTCTGCTCCAGTACTTGGTACAAATCATTAAATAAAAAAAAAAATCTTACCATTTTGTTTCTATATAATGCTATTTTTCAGTGTACCTTTAACACTCAAACTGCCCAACATCCTAGGCCGATTTAATTTTTCGAATTTTTATTTCTTCTTTAAGGTTTGTCGAAACCATTTTTTTAAAACCAAAAATTTGTGCAATTTTAACAAACGCCTGGCCTCTTAAAGCAATTGAGCATGTATGAGAGGCTTTATCTTAAATATTTGTAAATAAAGGAAAATGAGTGGTGACATTAGTATTCCATTTTAAAGATAAAAGTTCAGCCTGGGTTCAAGATGTTAAAGATCACTTGAAAGCTGGTAAAGCTGGTAAAAGCTACCTTAAAACAAACTTCCAGATCCACCTTACTGAAGAAAGCCAGCGTGCTGATCATTGCCGGATATTTGCGTTGTCTGACCCCGAAGATCATCACTGTGAGTATGAGCACATGAAATCGTGTCAAAGCTGCGACAATATCCAGAATGTTCTTGATGAAATAGAACTGGTATTGTCATCAGGAGACCTTCACTTCAGCAGGTGAACTATTACTGATACCATGTTCCTATAGTCTTCCTCTTTCAAAACCACTGAGAAAACGTCGATTATGTAAACTTACTTCATAAGAAGTCGTTTTCGTCGACTTGGAAAGATTAGTAAGGTATTTAAATTGTAGTTGAAACCAAAGCAAGAAGAATTGGTTTGCTGTTGCATCTATTTATGAGAACTTCTTACGGAAATAAAAAGGAAGTCACCTGAGATTGTCGAGGCGTTTGCACGTAATGATAACGCTGGTTGTTATCATTGTGCTCTTTTATTGCTAAGTATTCATGGTATCAGTCAACGTACAGGTGTAACTACAAGCCGATACGACTTCAGTGAATCAAACAGTGGCAAAGATATGTGCGATCGCCATAATTCTCCTTTGAAACGGTCATATACGCCAGTACGTCAAAGCAGGAAATGATGTCGAGAAGGCAAAAGATATGAAGAAAGCAATAGATTCTTACTCCGGAGTTAGAATTTGCCGTGCATCAGTTGTAAAGGTGGACACTAGCGCACAGGATCTGCATAATTCAATGGTGGAGAAGGAAAGTTCGTTCGCTACGATAAGCTGATGAAGAGAGGGACCAGCCAGGGAAGCACCCGATTGGAGGTCATTGAGCCGTTCACATCTCCGCATGTGTCAACTGGCTTCTTGTACAAAAATAGCAAATCTAAGGAGAACAAAAGTGAACATTATGAATTCAGTTGCTCTCAACCAGGTTGCATCAAGTTATTCAAAACGACCACAGCGTTGCAAAACCACCAGGACTTTGGCAAGCACATTTCTCACACCCGAAAGGATTCCATGCATGGCGCTATGCACCAACATACGGCCTTCGTATATTCCATCTAAAAAGAACCTTGAAGGATTGAGCCAAAAGGAGTGCATGGAGTACCCCACTGCTGAGCCTGGTTGGGCCTTGAAGAAAAACAAGAAGACCGGGCGATTTTCAGAATATGTCAAAGAGTACCTCCTTAAACAGGCTGTTTTTGATGGATAAGAGAGAGGAAATAAGAGCGACCCTGCCGTTGTTGTCTCAAACTTGAAGTCACTTCGTGGACCAGATGGCGTAAAATTGTTTTCTTTTAAAGACTGGCTCAACGTGCAGCAAGTTACATCATACTTTTCACAGCGTCTCGCATCGGTCGCTTTGAGTGGGAAGCTTTCTTTAAACAAGAAGACTGTGTTAGAAGAAGAAGATATGTTCGATGCCCTTGTTGGGAGAGGAGAACGAGAGTCCATGCGAGAGAAAAATTTTCAGGTTGTGGACTTACAGAAGGAACTTTCAAACTATTGATAAAAAAATGGAGCGGAGCTAATAAGCAGCTAGAGCGGAGATACCTGTTACCAATGCCCGTTATCACGCGTGTTCTCCAAGGGCACTTCATAAGAATAACAACACATTTTTCTGAAAAATGTTTGTTAAAGATTCAAATTTCGTCCCATCTCCAGACACGGGGCTCTGCAACAAATTTGCAGATCTATTTCTTTCTACGTTATGTGATATTGGAAGATGTCTTGGTTCTTAATATATAAGTATACAACGAAAAGCTCTTTGTATCACCTTATAAAGCTTTAAAATAAATTTAAAAAAAGCTTACCGTTTGCCAGACGAAGCAAAATTACGAAATTTGTAAATGCAAACATGACATCAAAGCAAACCATTTTCGAAAGCATCAAGCAAAAGAACACTTCCCGTTGATTACACAAACCACTTTTTTACCGCAGGTCAGTTTTGTTATTGCAGGCGCATAAGGCATTATGGCGGATGAAAAGTGAAAGAGTCGTGGTTGAGTTTTGGCCGTTCTGTCGTAATCTTTATGTTGTCAATTTAAATATCAAAATGGGCATTAGAGTACTGGCCTTTTCAACAACAACAAATCTGAGAAATAAGTCGCAGCTTGTGTTTTATCGCACCACTCAGTCTTTCCGAACGGCAACGGAATGTGCACTTTTGGACGGTTTTATGGCAGATATTATCTCGTGGAAACATAACAATGTACAGAGAAGGTTAGAATCTCCTATTGAGAAGTTTATCTTGCAATTTCTTTCAAAAGTACCCGGGAAATGTAACCAATCGTCATGAATTGTAGTATTATCTTAAGTCATATATGAGCACGATCCTTCGCAGTAAAGCATTATTTGAGCAATAGTGGAAATCAGACCTGAAAAAAATTTCAGGCCTGTACGGGATTCGAACCACTGACCTCTGCGATACTAGTGCAGCGCTCTACCAATTGAGCTAACAAGCCAACTGGGAGCAGGCCATCAAATTAATTCGATATAAACCCGTAGATGATAAATCAAACAACAACAAACATATGAAACATATGTGTGAACTGCGGTTATGAGACGTATATGAGCACGATCCTTCGCAGTAAAGCACTATTTGAGCAGTAGTGGAAATCAGACCTGAAAAAAATTTCAGGCCTGTACGGGATTCGAACCACTGACCTCTGCGATACTAGTGCAGCGCTCTACCAATTGAGCTAACAAGCCAACTGGGAGCAGGCCATCAAATTAATTCGATATAAACCCGTAGATGATAAATCAAACAACAACAAACATATGAAACATATGTGTGAACTGCGGTTATGAGACGTATATGAGCATGATCCTTCGCAGTAAAGCACTATTTGAGCAATAGTGGAAATCAGACCTGAAAAAAATTTCAGGCCTGTACGGGATTCGAACCACTGACCTCTGCGATACTAGTGCAGCGCTCTACCAATTGAGCTAACAAGCCAACTGGGAGCAGGCCATCAAATTAATTCGATATAAACCCATATATGATAAATCAAACAACAACAAACATATGAAACATGTGTGAACTGCGGTTATGAGACGTATATGAACACGATCCTTCGCAGTAAAGCACTATTTGAGCAATAGTGGAAATCAGACCTGAAAAAAATTTCAGGCCTGTACGGGATTCGAACCACTGACCTCTGCGATACTAGTGCAGCGCTCTACCAATTGAGCTAACAAGCCAACTGGGAGCAGGCCATCAAATTAATTCGAATTAATTTGATGGCCTGCTCCCAGTTGGCTTGTTAGCTCAATTGGTAGAGCGCTGCACTAGTATCGCAGAGGTCAGTGGTTCGAATCCCGTACAGGCCTGAAATTTTTTTCAGGTCTGATTTCCACTATTGCTCAAATAGTGCTTTACTGCGAAGGATCGTGCTCATATACGTCTCATAACCGCAGTTCACACATATGTTTCATATGTTTGTTGTTGTTTGATTATCTTAAGTCAGTACTACGATCGGTGAGCAACTGGTGACCATTAAAACCTCCGTATTTCTCTCAAGCTATTGCAATACCCAGAAGTTTTTTATAGCAGAGGAAAAGAAAATACCTCTGCGTAAAGTATCAAGCATTTCATTTTACTTGAAGCTCTGCGAAAACTTTTAAACTTTTTTTTAAAAACTCAAGAAATTTGCATAATTTTTCTCATTAGCATATGACATGTGAAATAATGCTATGGAAAATGTAACAAAGAAGAGTCACACTAATTATGTTGTCATTGTTTAATAGTGTATACATAGTAGTTTGTGAGAATTTTGTTTCACCTGGATTGCTGTACAATTTGCCAGAAATATTGTCATTGAAAAAAACACAAAATTTGAACATATTTCAGTGTAGATTTGGCTGTTCAAGGGTACCGTACCCCCCTGAAAAACAAGAAAAGAAAGAAGCTTGAACTAAACTAATACCATATCTACCAATACTTCACCATGTTATGCCTATGTGGAAAGTTTGAGCTAATTCTGTGATGTGCACTGTAGCACCTTTGGCATGGTTTTCTCATGGTTAGCCCCTTAATTATGTGATCAACCCTCAGGCTGTACTTCGCCTCTTCAGCTAACAACTTCAAACTCGTGCACGCCTTCAAGTATCTAACAAACTCTTCTTACTACTTCATTTTCCACCTTTGGTTTTACACTGAAGTAAGCTTCTCTTTATTTACAGCGTTATCCTCCTCTGCTTCATCAGAGTTACCCTATGATGATTTTTGGGAGTTCCCCTCAGGCTTGGGTTTTCCGGAGTTTCCTTCCCCAGATTCCCTGGAGTCTCCTTCCCTTTGATCTTCGTCGCACACATCCTTCAAGCCCTCAGAGTTTCCTCCTGCAAGGTGCTCTAGTTTACCCGGGTCAAGGTCTCCATTCTCCAGTCCTTCATGGCCATCCCTTTTACCTTGGTCAGTATCCTTTATCTGCTGTTCTTCTGGACCAGTCGGGGCTCCTTTTTCCGAGTCATCAGCAGGCCCCTTTTCAGGGTCGGTGGTTTTCTTTTCTCCCGTATCTTCGTAGTCGTTGCGTGGAACACTCCAACACTCCATCTGAGCAAACACCGTCGCCTGTTGCTGAACGTGGACTGAATCACTTAAGAAGGAAAACCACATAGCCCGATCTTCAGGTACTCCATTGCTCATCTTTTCACCTGCTGCCTTCATACTGACTTTACCATCCTTATCACAGTACAGGTACTCATCGTTTTTTACGGACTGGATTGTGTAGTACTCCTTGTTATTGTTGACTGCTCTGACACGGAACAAATATTTAACGTTTCCGGAAAATTTTTCAAGTTTCTGAGGTAAAAAGAAAAAGAGGCACCGTCCAATGAACAAGAGCAAAATATTGCCTAGAATATCACATAGAATGACTAAGTACATTTTCAAATCGAGTAAGTTATGTGAAAAATAATTCCCTCCAAGACGATTTAATTGTTGTCAAGCCTTCAGTCAAATGAGCGACGTCATAATGTAAACAAAGGTAGCTTTATCCTTTACCCTTCCAACATCAGTATGCATTTTCTCCGTACTGTTTTCCAAACATTTGGTATGGTACTTGAAAGGAGAATTTATTTGACGATCGAGGGCTACGGTAGTTGGCGATCATTTCCTATATTCTCTATCAATGTTTTCGAACTTTGTCGAGGCAAGGCACCGACTGTTCGTGGCTGGCACTTTTGAGTCGAAATTCCAGTTATTTTCTTTCGGATAAGGACGAATAAACCGTAGGTCCCGTCTCCTGCAGGGTTAGGGGTAGGAGACGTTAATTTCCCACGCACGAGATCACTGTGTGATGGATGTCCTCCCCCGGGGTGGGATGGGTGGGTTGCAGTCCGTAATGCTCTGTTGAGAGTGAGGACTTAAACTGGTAAATAAACAGTGAAACATTTCTTTGTGATATGACTTACACACCAACGACAAAAGATAAAGATAAGTTGGTATGTTAATCTCTTTTACGAATGTCCGACGAATGCAGTCTTCGGTAATATTTAATTAGATTTTGGCCCTGAAAATGCGCCAGAATGCATCCGTCTTTACCTTACCAAAAAGATATCCTTGGGAGATCCCCTTCATCTACCTGTTTCTAATTTTTTTTTGTAGAATTGATTGTCTTATTAAGATATACTAGGTATTAAACTTACACGAAAGATAACATCAGGGTGGGCCTTCCTTACAGCCAGGTAATAATTATCCTCTCCAGACCAATACCTAAAGACTTGATGGCTTGTGTCTTGGTCTTTTTCCATGAGGAACGCTGTAAATGAAGCAGATGAGTTCGGAAAAGCTCAATGGAAAAAATTTAGGTGATCTCTCAACGTGAGGCTTGTAAAATACGCGAAAAGCAAGAGACCCTTTAATTAAAAAAAAGCGGAAATCAAGTGTGAATTTTTTTAAATATCCAGCGAACAAGCGGCGAGAACAATCCACAAACTTACAGAAGAAATCGTCTAGGTGTTTATATAGCAAAAGAATGTTAAATAGAATAGATGTAACACCAAATTCTCAACTGTATAGCAGCTAGAAAGGAGAATTCAATATTTGACAGTAGCTTACGCCTTACTGCGTGGTCGACGACCTCCACTCAACATGATGAACATAAATCTTGAATAATTCATCTCTAATAAGTTAGGGTAAAAGTCCTTTTTTGAGTACATTTAGGAGGCGACTGGAAGCTAGTCGGTCTCTATTTCCTTACATGTTAGTTTATCATTCTGACTGGTTCCTGTGCAGTGTACAGTCATTGTTTTTGGACTTCTCCCATGTTCTCTGTGGACCTTCAAGAGGTTACCGTCCGCTTCTCCGGGCTTGAGTCGTAGGTCTTTACGTAAAAATGATTGTATACAGCAAGGTAGAATTTCACTCCCCTAAAAGACAAAAAACTAACTGTCGTGAAACTTATTAGCTCCCATAGGGTTTTGTTTCTGTTTTGTTTGTACAGAGTTCAAAGGACGTTTATGATTGACAGTTGATCACGAGGCTTTTAAAATAATTACTCATGTGCTTTCTGATTAAGCATAGTTGTGAATACGAGTCATCGAATAAACACGTTAAATAATTGTCTACGAGAATAATTATTCGACACTAACATTGAATTTGCTTTTAATAAACCTCTACTTTTCATGATCAGTTTCTTTTTATTCTTGATAATTCGAGAATTCAAACTCCCCTAATACATTCTTCTTAAATCTTGATTATGTTGCTACGCTCGCTGCGCAGCAATAAAAGAGAGCTTAAAGTGCACCTACACCCAAAACATTCTTTTCGCTTAACGAAGTAAGCTTATTTTTTTGAGTATTTCTGCGCAAAAAATTTTTTATTTGCTCAAATCTTCAATTTTCTATGCCCAGTCAAAATACGGAAAATCGGCCGCCATCTTGCCCCACGACCGAGTTTAAAGAGGAATGGCTCTAGTGGGTAATGTGACGTCAAATCGAGAACACGAAAGTCTGCATTTCACACATTTTTACTTGTTTGGGAAGGTTGTAGTCGATAATTGTCCGAAAATATGCCGACTAAGTGTGTTGTAGAAGGATGTAGCAACGTGCGAAATTTGCAAGAGGGTATCACGCTTCATACATTCTTCATACAACACACCTAGTCGGCATATTTCGGACAATATCGACGACAATCTTCCCAAACAAGTGAAAATGTGTGAGATGCAGACTTTCGTGTTCTCGATTTGACGTCACATTACCCGCTAGAGCCATTCTTCTTTAAACTCGGTCGTGGGGCAAGATGGCGGCCGAGTTTCCGTATTTTGACTGGGCATAGAAAATTAAAGATTTGAGCAAATTATAAAATTTTTGCACAGAAATACTCCAAAAAATAAGCTTATTTCGTTAAGCGAAAAAAAAATTTTGGGTCTAGGTGCACTTTTAGCACCAGACGTTCTTGAGGTCACGAACGCCTACCGGAAGTCATTAGAGGAACTATGTACATACTGCGCATGTCATGACGTTCGCGTGGTTACGTCGCAGACGCCAGAACGCCACTTTTCAGGTTGAAGGTAGGACGCCGCAAAAATATGCTGTTAATTTGTTTATAGGAGATAAATTGTGGACTCAAAACCATAAAAAGCTCTTCTGCTTTTCATTAAGTGATTAAAAAACGTTTTCGTAGCGCGTAAAGTGGTTTTTGCTTAATCGATAGATTAAACGGGATTCGACAATGGCAGACAATTTTCTCGCCAAGTCTGGGTGATTTAAGTCCTTTGATTTCATGTCCATTTGAATCATCAAATGCAGAACTAAGATTTTTTTAAACCGGGTTTAAGCTTATCACAAATTACTTTGAGCGATAATTTAGAATTAAGACACTTAAGCGACATTTAGATACAATAACAAAGTGCAAAATGAGATAGATGATTGTCTTTCTGCATCGGTTGTATTTTGTAACTGCACATTGTATATCGTATGCATCTATGCCAGGTTTTGAGCAACCGACTACAAACATAAGAATAACAAATCTCGCTGTGGTTAACGAATTTAGAAAAAGAGAAATGGTCCTCTAGGCATCCAGATCATGCACTGAAAACTTCATGCTCGCTCGTTTGTTCGCATTGTTTACACAACTATGAAGTGGTAAATTTCAAGTCGCCTAATAAATTGACGAATTATTTATTCTGTCAAGAGAGTGGGGTAAAGAAACTTATTCCCTTGCTCATTAAGGTCATATCTCTAGCATCTTTTAGCAAAGACATGTTAACACGGGTAGAAGTCCGTGTCTGAAAAACGTCGACTGCTTAACCTTCCTATTTCGCGCCAAGAACGGAGGCCTCGATCCAGACTTACGCGGCTTCTCTGCCGTTCGTGTTGTCAAGAACGTCTGGTGCTTAAGCTATCTAAAGTCATATCAAAGAGACAGACTTGGGCATTCATACCTCATCATCCGGGTATTTTGAGTAAAGTTCTTGTGTGCGTATTTCCACGGACATTCCAATGCCATCTTCTTTGTCTGGTTTGGCTGTGGTTGTCTCAGCTCTTTCTGTTATAGAATGCAATTTTTCCTTTTTCTCTGAACATCCATTCATAGCTTCATCGCAACTTCTTTTCCTTGAAACTATCTGATGTTGTTGAAGCATTTTCGAATTTATCGTATACGAGTCCCTCGGAAGACTGTTTCCAGGAGAACGAAATATTAACACAAAACTGCAATGAGAAAAAAGGAGAAGCTTTTGTTTCCCCTAATGATTATACTTTTGAAAGTGTTCTCATTTACAAGAGTCCGTCTGCTTTGGAGTTATCCCAGAAAATAAGGTGCTCAAGTACAGATTACTTTCAAACATGCTTATATACGACTAGAGATTGGAAAGATTCCAGGCCGCTGACCTGTGACTGTTTTTGAGAATCGGCAGGGAACATTAAAATGAAGACGCACGTGCACAGAATTAGATTGCCACTGGGCCCCCATGCGCTGTGAAAAGATTAAAGCCCAGTTTACTTATAAGAACTTTTCACTGTTGGACGTATCATTTGACAGGTTTTGATCAAATTTTGTCCATGTTGCGACAAATTAGAAAGAGAGAGGTGCACCATAGGTAATTCCTTGTGCGCTCAGTTGGATTCACGTATTTTTATTAACGCTACGTGGTGTGGCATGCTAGTCCAAGGATCTGTTTGTGTTCTGATAGGCCTCGAAGGCCTCACTCTCCGAGTATTGTTTATATCACGTTGTATCATGTTGTTCGAACCAATATAGGTGTCATTGCGATAAGTCTATGAAAAGAGTCACGATAATGTTGCTTGACATTTAAGGACACAAACGAGCTTACCCATGGTGGATTCCGTCCCTAGCGGGACCATTGTCCACAATTTAAATTTCAATAAAATATTCAATCATCTAGAGTACTCGTGCGTAAACGAGATTGAACATGACGTCCTTTCGGACGTAAATCAACCATGTGCTGAGTTTTTGAAGTTTCCCGCGGAACAGTTACGATTCGATTTCGTCCTCCATGGAAAGGAAATCTTTAAGTTGATTTTAGTTTGTGCATAGTTAACTATGGTTTGTGGAGTAAAATTTTCGTGACAATATAACAAGTAACAATATTTCACACGGTCCTTTGTTATGCAACAAAATAAGTAATTTACGCTAACCAATCTATTTTGCGTTTCAAAACATGCATTTCTGAATTCATGGTGGAATTGATAAAAAGTAGTAAATTCCTGATCTCTTTAGACCATGACCTACGAAACAGAATGTTACCAGCTTTGAAATACCCGGTTTTTCACTTCTTGCTATGTTTGACTTGCGTTGAGGTACTTGTTAACCTGACTGTGAATTAGTTCGTTGATAACTTTAATTCTCTAAGAGTTTCAGCTAGAAAGAAAACACAGTACCTTCAATTTTTTCAAACTTTTAAACTTGTCAGTGGCGCAAACAGGTGGGATTCGGTGCTGAACTCTTCCTGCGCGCTCGAGTTTCAACGGATAGCGATCGCAACTCAGTGGTACAGAGCTTGTTTCGGATGAGTGGTCCTTTTACTATTTCCACTTTTATACTTGACAAACAGATTCCGTAAAGAGAGTAATGACGTCTGTTACAAGGGGTGAACACGGAATTTCATTTTGTGTCGCCGTTAGTCGGTTCACTTATGGTTCACAGCCGACGTCATAATATGGGCAAGTGTGTCCTTCATTTTGTTACCACGTATTGACGTAATCTGCGATCGAACACTCGCTGGACTAAGTATCAATGTGAGACGTAAGGAAGCATTGCAAAAATTAATTGCACAGCGCTTAATATTCAGTTCGTTGTATAAACTTAAATAGATTCTTAAGTGAAAGGGAAAAGTTTTTTTTATAAATTCTTCATTGAGATTTCAATTAGGACATACGTATTGTCAACTTATCAGAGGAATTTATGATCCACTAAGGCGGGGAAAAAAAATTACAAACTGAGTTGCTAAAGAGTTTATTTTACCCTTAGACTTGACCGAGAGTTAATGATTTAACCCTCCCACGCATAATAAAGGATGTAATCAAGCAAAACTCCCGGAAAAATGGTCGGAGAAAAAAATTTCACACTTTGATTTAAAAATTAAAATATGTATACTGAAAAATATTTTAACACTGTTAAAGTTGGTGTTAGTTTCCTTCACTGAGTCTATACGAAGTTAATGCTAAAAGAGGCATTTGATGAAAACTGGCTTTAAAAGAGATATTTATGAGATAAATCGAACAATGAGTTGTATCGATCACTTCTACGCTATCTCCTCTTTGAAATTTTACTCATACAAAACGGCTTCGTAAGAGACTAAACGACGACGGGTGTGTCCAAAACTGGATGGAAGGCTAAATGTCTTCCTGTTTGGATTCTTCAATATTGCACCCCTATAGAGTTTGTTACCTTTGAGCTTGATGGTGTCTCCAGTGATTCTTAAGTGAGAGAGGATGTGACGCATGCATCCTTTTTGTTTCCGCTACTTCGCCTATATCGAATTCATAGCGCGAGTAGAATATCGGCCCGAGGTCTTGACAGTACGGACCGAGCGCAGCGAGGTCCGTACAAAAAAGACCGAGGGCCGATATTCTTCCAGTACGGTCCCGAGCAAGCTTGGTTAATAAGAGATTTATTATACGACTGAAGTTCAAAGGGACACAAGTGCGGTATCATTCGGGACCATTCGGGACAGTGCCCGGTCCAATACTTAGAGAATATTGGACCGGCAATAGAGCATTTTGATTGGTTGATTTTAGTTATTGGCCCTCTGACTGCCCGAGTCGTGTAATAATAACAGTTGCCGACCATTACATTCAACCTTGAACTAGATAATATCAGTGGACTGGATTGGACTGCCACTAGACTGGACTAACCTAGAGGCAAACTTGTGAAAACTTGAATGGCACTCAAAAGTTGTATTATGAAACGAAGTATTACTTTAGACCTATAATTCAGTTTCTTTGGAAGTATCGTTACGAGATCGAGAGAAAATCTTTGTCACGCATTCTACTCACCCCGACCCTCTCGTCCCTGCTGAAGTACCGAGGAGATGAGGCGGGGCGAATAAATTTCTCACAACATTTTTTATTTGTAGGTCGTGCCGTTAGACAAAAAACACTGTCTGCGGTGGAATTTTATGCCGGACTGAAGGAAGATGCTGCGAGCTACTCAACAATTATACAAGACAGTATTTATGCTGATAGTCCTCTTTGACGGTAAGGGTTATGATCAGTTCAGACGAATTCGATGAAGATTGCGTACGTAAACAGCTAGATCATTTATAAAAATCACTCATGTGCATTCGCTGTAAACATACCGATGAGCGAAATGTGTAAAATTACAGTTCTCTCTCGATTTTGTTTAGAAAAGCGCTGGAGAGTAACGTCCCCATTTGGTTTCCCATTTGCCTGGGAGCGAAGCTAAGAGTCGACAATCCCTAACGTTGAAGTTTCGCACAATTTTCTGAAAATTTCCCATACCTCTACCACAGCAGCGCACACATGCCGATGGCACTGGCAAATGAGCTCGTGGTTCACCATGGCTTGTCTAGAAGCTGCATGCATATTCATTTCTGTTAGTACTTCATCAAGATTATCTCAGTTTTTTTCTGTGGCACTGTAGCCCTTCATAAAGTTAATGGCCACACAGAGTGAATATTAGTCCCGTAGCAGGAACGGAACAGGCAGCTGGACTCGTAGTCCATAATTTGTATCGAGATCCACTAATCTGTACCGCTTGAAAATCACGAGACTTTGCTAGAACTTGGTTTCTACATCACTCAAGCACACTTCGCAGTATTATGGTTGCTGAGAAATTAGCGCACAGTTAATCTGCGCTTTGGGAAGGAATACTCTTGCTAACAGTTTCGTTCCAGTTTTAACTTGTCAGCTGAATCAAAATCAGAAAAATTGGGTAGAATGATGTTAGATGTGTTTCGTGAGATTTAAGCAGAATTTTGATCAGAGGAAATTATCGTTACAAAAAATTGCGCTTTTTTGTGCTGGTGCAAAGATGATGCTTGCTGTGCCCTGCAATTGTAACCTAATGTCCCTTACCTGCTGTTACTATCTGCAGGATAAATTTGAAGAGCTCATTAATTCCTGTGTAAAGTAGATAAATTGAGAATGTTTCATGCCATTAGCGTTAACTACGCAGGAATGTGAATTTTACATTTTTTTGTGAAATTAGGATGCATAAGTGCATAAGAGCAGTGTAATAATAGTGTAGGAAGAAATTATATGATTCATCCAATCCTCAAGGTTTAAAAGGTTATAACCAATAGGCAGGTAGCATATAGTTGAGGGGTAACTAGCCACCTTGAAAACCTCATGTTTATAATATCAATTTTTTTCAAGGGTTTTAGTTGTTTGAAACAACATTTCACAACAAATAAGCTCTTGAAGAATATTGAATGTTGTAATAAAGTTTCAAAGTTCGTTTATAAGTTGTGTTAATCTCACACAAATGAGCTTTCCAAGAATGTTGACTACAGTAACTGTGATTAATAATCAAAATGAGTTGAGGGATAAGTTATGCAAATCTCACACAAAGAAGCTTTCCAAGAATATTGAATATTGTAAGTTTAAAAATGAGTTCATGTGTTTCTTGTCCCCTTTGCCTTCCTTGATTTCACCAATCAAACATGGTGACTAGAACACTCAGTCAGAATATTATAACACTTGCATGCCAACAACATGCCTGCTGAAAGTCATTATACAGGTTCGTCGCTCCGACAAAGGGCTAATGCTCGAAACGTCAGCTTTTATAATTGTAACCGTGACCAATTTACCATTTTAACTTTGTTGATATATTCAAATAATTTAAGCATACCTTAGCTTTTATAAAGTACAACCCCCCCTGTGGCAGAGGGGGTACCTAGGTCAATTTTTGTGCTGGGTATGTGCTGCTGGCCTCTCAGAACCCGAACCCCATTTTAGTCAATTATAGTCAGTCAGACAGTCAGTAACTTTATTATCATGTCAAATCTTCTCTCTGACCATAAGTGGTCTACTAATTAGGTACACTTAAAATTTCACTAAAATCTAAAAATCACACTAAGATATTCAGTACAGGTGTATAAATATATGACAGGTGTATAAAGTGTAAACTGATTTTTGTGAAACAGTGCTCAATACATAGAAGTAGAGCAATGTATGTATATATTGTGGGAGGAAAAAGACAAATAAACTACAAGTTCATCCCTACAAGCCTGTTTCGTGGTTGCCCACTCATCAGGGGAAATGACTTGATGAGTGGGCAATGGAACAGGCTTGCAGGGATGAATTTGTAGTTTATTTGTCTTTTTACTCCCACAATATATAAAAGGTGTATAAATATATGGATTACAGTGAAAATTTTCCATTAAGTTAAATTGCCTATGCTTAAAATCAATTGGTACTTGACAATTATAATAAAATAACAATTAGGCTCCCGTCAATTAAGAATCGCAAGGGTGACAGTTTATGCAGCTGCCATCAGCAATTAATGTAGCCAGATTCTCCCTCCTGATATTTGCTTTGAATGTTGATAAGTAAGTTATGGCCCTGTTCTTACTTGATAGTTTTGCCCAAAGGAATGGCCAAAAAGTATCCTAGGGAGTGCTTCCCAAATTTTAATGAATTTATTCTATGAATAAAAGAGTCTGAATTTCTCAAGTTAGAACTGGAAGGTGATTCCTTAAAAAAGATCAACAATATTTTTGGGAAGAAGCTTATTTTTAACTTTGAACATAAAGATTGCGATGTCCTGCAACTGCCTATTAAACAAACTTGTCAAACATGCTTGAGAAAGCAACTCGTCACTATATGAAGAATTCCAGTCGCAGAATACAGCTCTAAATTAGCCTCAACTGTGCGTGGCTAATTGTAGTCCCCTTGTTAGTCAGGGCAGATGTTTTTGTGGACTTTGTTCTGGTCCAAAAGGAGTTTGGTCTGTTGTGCAACTGGTTAATGTTTGATTTGGTTTTATCAACTAAGTTGAAATTGTAAATTGGCCACCATAAAGAGTTAAAAAGCTGAAGTTTCAAGTGGTAGCCCTTCATCATAGGTTGTGAATTTAAGAATGAAATGTATTACAAGCAGATTTTAAGCATTAAAAAACAGCACTAAATTCAGGTACAAATTATTAAGAGCCAATCTTTCCACTTTTATACGTCTACCAGGAATCTATTTTTAAGTAAATGACTCCTGTTATTACTTTTAGAATTTTCATACCCCCCAAAATCCCAAAAATGTGCAACCCTACTTTTTAGCAACTCTATTAAAAATGCAACCCTATTATAGTCAATCTTGGTGTGAAAATGCAACCCCATTCAGTGGCACATCTCCACTAGCCTATTACTAGGAAGTGTCCCCCTCTCACACCCCAGTACAGCCATGGAACTAGTAAAGAGTGGCAGTCTTAAACTTTCAAAAAGCATTAGGCTTAGCACTTGAACACAGCTCAACATTGAATACGGTCAGTAGTACTGAATGCCTATAAATGTGATTTCTACACAATCCAATTGACTACCTTGACATAGTGTGACATTGTCCAAGTTAATGGTTCATAAAGGGAAGGACTGTGTTATGAAAGTTTTACTCTTCTTTCAATACATCATTTTTCTTTTACAATTTTTACAGGTTTAGCAGTAGTTGAACCACGAGTCCAAATAATAAGTCCTGTAGAGAACCAAATCATCAAGTTCAACCAATCTGTCTTTTTCAACTGTACTGTCAGTCTGGGAAAGAACATCACTGGAACACTTGAGTGGAGAAGAGATGGTGCTTCACTTACACCCACTGAGAAATCTCAATATTGGGCAAGTTTTGAAATCAGTAAGTATGTTAGTAATATAGTGAGTTAGGAAAGAGAGTTTAACCCTTGTTCCCAAAGAGTGACTAGCATCTCATTTCTCTTTACCCTGAATAAAACACTACTGTCATGAGAATAAAGGAAATGATAAACAGCTAAACAAGTTCTTGAATATTGCATAAACTCTCCTTGTGAGCACCTCAGGAAATGCAGAGAAAACAGTATGGAGAATATGTATACTAATGTAAGGGTGTAAAGAATTAAAAGGGGTAACACCTAATAGTAAATCTGGGAAAAACTAACCCAGTTTATTGTACTCTCAGAAGTGATTATCATGTAACTTCTCCCTCCAATATCCATGCATTACCCAACAAACAGGTGACAAGAATACTCTATCCATTGAGCTAACTGCCTCCTGGTTAGCTCAATTCCTAGAGTGCTGGACTGATGTGCGGGAGGTTGAGGGTTCAAGCCCCGGCTGGACCAACGCTCAAGGTCTTAAAATAATTGAGAAGAATATGCTACCTTTCTATAACATCAAGAAATGGTTAGATATTCTAGTCTTCTCGTATAGGGACGAATAAATGGAGGTCCCGTCTCCTACAGGGTTAGGGGTAGGAGACCTTAATTTCCCACACACGAGATTACTGTGTGATGGATGTCCTCCCCTGGGGTGGGATGCGTGGGATTTATTGGGTGGACTACTCGCATGGTTCACATATGTTCAGTTCTAGTCCTACCCTACTGCGGTAATGCAGTGGAAATGGTTAGAATTAAACTCATCAGGTAGAGGTTCTAATCTTAATTTAACACCAAATTCTAGTCACTAGTCTACAAGGGAATGTATAGCAGTTAGGGTGGAGAATTAACAATCAGATCTTGGGAGTTAGAGAGTTGACCATTCATACTTATATAAATCGAATATTCAAATTAAACTAAAAGCCAAGTTTAGCTACAAGTTTAGCAACCAATGCTAGCGATATGCTAGCAATGTGACGTTAAAGGACTTGAAATTTTTCATGATTAGCTGATAAAAAAGTAGCTAAAATAGGTATAATGGTGTGCAAGCTCATAAGAAATTGAAAGGAAATAGATGTATTAAAAAATGTATTTCTCTTGTCTTCTGAACACTGATATTGGTTTTAATGATGATTGTCTTGATAGGAGCTCTCCAAAAAGATCAGGAAGGAATTTATCAGTGCATTTACTCTAATGGTGAGAGAGACCAAGTGCGAGTGTGCCTTGCAGGTAACAAAATGAACTGATGCTCTATGAGTCAATTAATTTACAACCTAAGATTAGTATGGATATTCACCATACTGTTCTCTATACATTTCCTAAGGTGCTGACATGGAGAATTTGTCTAACAATCAAGAGCTTCTTTAGTTGGTGATCATTTCCTTTATTCTTGTCACCTAAATGTGTGATTCAGGGGTGATATTGTAAGGAGAAATTAGATGCTAGTCACCTCGAGGGGGTTGCAGGATAACCAAAGGTGTTACTCATTATGTCATTCCAAAGATAGGACAGAGAAAAACAACAGAATCCCCAACAGCAAGTGAACTGCACTTTGTGCCAGAGTAGGCTTGTGACCCCCAGTACAGTTGCACCTTTATTGAATGGAATTGTACTTAAAGCAGTCATCCTTTATTAATTAAGCAATCAGTTACCAAGGTCCTAAATTTGTTTCCCCTTCAGTCGTAACCTATGGAATCTGTATTAAGCGGTCACCAGGATGGGGTTGGGTGTTGGGCTAGCAGCTGGTAATAACTCCATCCTCCAAAGTTGTACCTCAAGGTGGTGTAAGGGGGACAAGAAGACTGTAGCACTTCCAATGCAATTTATTGTATTTTTATATTTTGTGTTTGTTTTGTTATTATAACTTACAGAAAAGCCACAGGGATGGCCTATTAAATTCACCAGTCCAATAAGTACCCATCTTGATGAATTCCCCACACTGAGTTGTTTTGCGATGGGATGTCCCACACCAAACATCATTTGGTTTAAAAACAATTCACAAATAACTGCAACCGGCAAAGGCCGTAGATATTCCATTGACAATAAAATAACACAGCCTGGAAATCGCACATCAGACTTGAGGATAAGGGCAGTTCAATTAGATGATGCAGGGGACTATGTTTGCATAGCTCGTAATGCTCTTGGAAGTGACAACAGCACAATAACACTTTATGTTAAAGGTAATAAACTAATTTATTATATCTCTGGCAGTGCTCTTGGGCAAAATGAAATGAATCGTTTGTTCTGATTGGCTACTTGAGCTGAACAGGATAGGTCCATCTTGTCCACTTGGGATTGCCCTCTTTGATAGGGTGTAAGAAACACTTGAGTCAGTACAAAGTGCGTAATTCTTGTAAAATGTCAGCGTTGGAAATGCAAAGGAGGTAGAAAACAGTCAAAACTAAGAAAACATAAACCACTCTCATTAGTTTCTTGTGTAACAAACACAGTTGGCTTTCTTTCCTGGCTCTCGAAATAAACTCATCAAATCATTTTTGACTTGTAGTAAAGCAAATCTTTTTGCAATTTAATAAATCCTTTAGTGACCAAGCTTATTTGGTCAAGATTGCCGGATTTACACTCATTCCTTTTGTACATTTTATGGACCTCCATTTCATCTCGGTCCATAAAAATGCAAAAAAGATATATTGACTATGATGCAGTGACATATATACCACTAATTATAATTTGTAAGTTTTTAAGTGGTCACTGTACTTTTCGGTCAGTAAATTGTATTTTGATGTGTTCTACATCTAGAATGTAGAACAAATTATTTTGCCAGTTGCAAAATAATTTGGAAAAAAATGTTTGAAGAATAAGTGATGAACAAAGCAAAGAATGTAGGTAGAAACAAGCTTTACTAAACTATATTTCCACCTACTACTAAACCTCATTTGATTTTGCAGGTACAAATAATCCTCTTGCTACAATAGAAGCAGAGAAACCCAAATACACTGCTGAAGTTGGGACCAAAGTAACCCTTGTTTGTGTCGGTGAACAGGTCAAAGAGGATGTTTTTACCAGTGTTTATTGGTCATTTAAAGGAAATGTGCTGTCAAATTCCAGTAAACACTACATAGTAAATGATTTTTTCACCCTTAAGGTAGGAAGTACACCTAAAGTACAAACAGAACTCACGTTGTTAAAATTGGATTATGAGGATAGTGGAAATTACTCTTGCAAAGTGGTCGATGCGTATCGTATCGAAAGTGATCTGGTGGTACTTGAGGTGATTCCAAAAGGTATGACACCATTTTCTTCTATAATGAACTCAATAGAATAATCTGATTGACTTAGTGGACTGCTTCCTTTAATTAAAGGACTGTTCTCACCAAAAGATTTTTGAGTGATGTTTGACCATGACTTTTGATTGATCGTTCAGTTTTTCCATTGTTATTGGCTAAAGTGGCATTTGACATTCAAATCCTCCCCCCTCAAAATTACATTACTTTGTACCCCTTGTGAGAGAACTTAAGCTTACAAGCCTTAATAGACTTTTATTTGGTTTTCTTGCCGTTAATCCTTTTTTTTTCTTTGTAATCATATTTTGTATGGAATGGCAAATGAAATAAATAAACTTTGTACTGATCAGCTGCATGCTGAAAATGAAAGAGATGCAGGATGGGAATATTGGAGCGTCACCAGCCAAGCTCACCCCCGTTCTTCCTCTCCCCTTCCCCCCTTTTCTTTTCCCTTTCCCCTCCCTCCCCATCCTTACCTTAACAGGGACCATGGAGCAAGGTGTAAAGTGGGAGGGCTGACAATTGAAAATAATTTTTTCATACTGAAAATCGAAAAAAGGTATAAAATCATAGTATTTTGTTTCTGTCGCGTGACTCTGTATACTTTATCCAGTATTTGCTGCTCTTTATAGGTCGGCATTAGTGAAGATACCGTTTCAAGTCTTTTTTTTATTTTAATTATTTTTCTTTTTAGCGCAAAAAGTGGGGGCGGGGCACAAAAAAGGGGTAGGGTGGCGGCCCTACCAGCCCCTCCCCCTCCGTGGTCCCTGCTTAAGGGCTTTATCTACTGCTTAATGAATTCAAATATTTTGAAATTTTGTTTATATCAGAATATTTTAGTGACGCCCGTTTTGATTTCATTGGGTTTCAAAAGCTATGTGTGGAATGGCTTAGCTTTGTCATTTATTTATTTATTTTGTAACATATATCCAGTCGTTAATAATCATTCGTAACTTTTTCATCATCAGATGACAAGATGGTACTGTGGTTGATAATTGTCATTTCTTTTGCGGTGCTTTTGGCCTTGGCTCTTTTTGTTTTAATCTTTATTTTGTGGCGGAGGAGAAGACGCAAGCAGAAAATGAAAGCTGCTGCTGGAAAATGTGAGTAAGTCCATGGTGGTGATAAAAACATTGTTTATGATACGCATAGCAAAAGGATATATCATACAGCAAGTCCTCAAGGACAGACTAACAATAATTGTTCCCTCTATATATGCAATCCCTTGATGAACTCAGGCAAGTAGGGCATGTTGAAAAAGGCTCGGTGTAAGTTGCGTGCGGGCATTTTTATGGCAAATCCTACTGTCTGGTGCAGTGGAGCACATGTAAAAGAGGCACTGTTAACAATCGACATCTGCGAACGGAGGCCCTGGCCCTTATTGTACATTTTGAGTTTTTTTAACGAGTTTTGCAATTTTTCTTAATTTTTTCACAGATGATCATGAGGATGGCTTCTTCACAAAGGACGTGTTCATTTCGTACAGTGGCAAAGATTATGATTGGGTAAAAGAGTTCTTGATGCCACCACTGGATCACAATCAAATAA